>NC_083411.1:81789117-82092147 GCF_020745735.1 Hemiscyllium ocellatum | reverse complement strand
GATGCACGATTGAAAGCATTCCATCTGGATGCATCACAGCTTGGTATGGCATATACTCTGTCCAGGACTGTAGGATGCTACAGAGCATTGCAAACATAGCCCAGCCCATCACACAAACCAACTTTCCATCCATTGACTCTATCTATACTGATCACTGCCAAGATTAGAGTGCTGCTGGAAAAGCACAGCAGGTCAGACAGCATCCGAGGAACAGGAAAATCAACTTTTTGTGCAAAAGCCTTTCATCAGGAATCATATTTTCCTGCTCCTTAAATGTTGCCTGACCTGCTGTGTTATTCCATTACCACTCTAATCTCCAGCATTTGCAGTACTCACCTCTGCCTATACTGGCCACTGCCTCAGAAAGGCACCAATATGACCAAAGACCCCTCCCACCCTGGTTATAATCTCTTTCAACTTCATTTTCCTAATTATGTAAATACTGACTACTTCTGACACAGTTATTGGTCAGTTAGAAATCAAATCACCTTACTTTTTGTTATTTTACAACAATACATCAATGGAGTGCACAATGCATCATTGCTGTAACTATTCATTTACAATGACTTAATTAAAAAGGTTGCCAGTGATGGATGAGTATCCTAAGGTTTAATACCAGTAGGAAGATGCTGAATGTGGCAGGACTGTGGGGCTTATCCTGGAGTAAGGAAGTACTGTAGAAACCTACATGCCTCAGCTCTATGAAGCAGAATCTGGGAGTGTGGGAAAGGTGATCCTGAAATTTGTAAACATTGGTGTGGGTTCTGCTGCTTACTGAGAAGATCGGGTATTCACCTATTTTTTCCTAATTAACCTGTTCAGAGATATTATTACACATCTCAGGACTGGGTAGGACTTGAACTTAGTCTCTGAGTCCAGGTGTAAAGACACTACCACTGCAGAGTCCCTCATGATCTGGCATTCATTTATCACCAAACACCAAGTAAGGTTTCACAATTCATTCTTGCTCCAGTCGGGAGAAAACAAATTGTCAAGTTCCCAAGTGAGGTAGAATAAACTGGTTCTGCATCGTTGTTTACCCCTCGGTTGACTGCAACAAAGTTAATTTTCAGAGATCCCTTCCCATTTGGATAACTTTCTCCCAGATCCAAATGAATTTGTGTTAAAAGGTGCCAATTTAATCAGGAATTTTTTCAAATTAACAGAGTGAGTTTATTAATTCAAAATATAGGAAGAATTAAGTTCACAACACACATGCACACAGATTAGAAATAAGAGGCGAGTCCAAAAAATAAAAGTTTAAAATAATACATGTTCTGTCCCTGAGTTGTTAGCGAAGAGCAGATTATTGAACGTTATAGCAATTGCAGTGGAGGTTACCAGCAGCATTGTTGTTGGTATTAATACAATTTTCTTTGAAATTCTGAAGAAGGGTCACTGGACCTGAAACATTAATTTTGCTTCCTTTCTACAGATGCTGTCAGACCTGCTGAGTTTTCCCAGCAGTTTCTGTTTTTGTTTCTCATTTCCAGCATCCACAGTTCTTTTTTTTGTCCTTTGTGATTCTTGGTTCTGTAGATTGTTTGAAGTTCCTTTATCTTGATTTCTCTTTTAACTGGTTTGCAGCACGCAGAGTGAGATGTGTTGGTGACTTTGCTGTTAGAATGCTTTCCCTTCCAGGGTGAATCAAAACATCCAAGTTCCCTTTAAATGTCTGTGACATTGCTTGGCTTTCAGATTTCTCTTTTATTTGTTTTTTTTCTCAACCTGTATTCCCTTTCTCTGTCAAATCATGGCTGTCACTTTCTGTTCTTCTTATCCATCCACCTTTTCCTTGCCTCTCTTCTTCCCATCTCTCTCCATCATTTTCTTTCTCTCTATATTTATTTTGCTATCTCCTTCTCACACTTACTCTCATCTGCTCCAGTTTTATTATTGGAAAAAAAAACCTTCAAATTCTCTTTTGAGTTTCATATTTTATTGTTTCCATTCTTCTCAGGGTTTTATTAATAGATGTACACTTATCTCATAATATTGCAGGTTTTTGTTCCATTGAGAATGCAGGCTGTGACTGAAAAAGGAAGCATCTTGACTGCATGTAAAGAGAGTATGTGGAGAGATGGAAACAAAAACAAAAATCTGGCAGCATCTGGAGACAGAAAGCAGAGTTAACATTCTGGAAACATATCACTGGGCCTGAAATATTAAATACTTTCTCTCTTCCCCAACATCCACTTGTGGTTCATAATACTATTGTGTTGGTGTGCCATCCAATCATGTTAAGTTAAAGGCAGTCTCTGATACCAGTGCAGGCCCTGCTCATGGTCAGTCAGACTGAGGATGTTCTCAACACAAGGGGTGAGAAACCATATGGCAAATAGCATACCATCTGCCTTGACTCTTGATGCCCTATTATGGGCAGCTTTCCTCCTGGAATGAGAGAGATTATGGAAGATGAAAGTGGATGGCACAATTATTGATGTTGGTGTCAGTGGAAAGATTTTCTGAGCAAGGGAGTAGGCAGCATACAGGTTGTGCACGATTAGTAATGTCACAATTTGTGGTGGATGAAGATGCTGCAGGCAATAAGTGAGAGTGGTAGGACATCAGCCTTGGGAGGATTTGCAATGTAGCAGAGACAGTGAGTGTGAGATATTGCAGAGCAGATTATGGTACTTAGCCAGAGTGGAGAAGTTCATTGACCTGGACAATTCCTTCAGACAGCTAAGATGACTTCAACTTGGGTGGCAACTTTTGACCTGACTGGCATCATTGGTGTTGCGGCCTCCTTTGCTAGTCCTGAGCAGAATGAGTCTGTTTATGCACCAATCCATCTAACAGGAGCACTAAGTCCCTGCCCACAAAGCAGGTGCCATTTTCTCTGTTTCTGCCCTATATGAGGAGAATTTCAGATACTCTAATTGCTTGTCTGGTTGCATAATGACCTTTTTAAGTATCTTGCTGGCACCAGAGATGCAGGTCAATTCCAGAATCTCCATTGAGTGGTGAGTTTTGTCTTAGAATGGCATGTGGTAAGATGGGTGAAATATTCACCATAAGGGCTAAAATACTGTTTGTAGTGACGAGTTTGGTAAGATACAGTGAGAACCCACTCAGCCTCGTGGTGAGAATCACTTTGCCAAATGCAACTTGATTTGCACTTACCCCAAAAATGTAAGAATTGGCCCCTTATTTCTCTCTTCAAAGATGCTGCCAAGCATGCTGAATTTCTCCAGCATTTTGTTCTTATTTCATTATGAAATAAAAATTGTTGTCTAATATAATATAGCCTACTGTGTTGTAATTATGTAACCACAAAACAACAAGAAGTACATGAGAACACATTGAACAGTCTGCTCCTGCTAATGACATAAAATCAAGATTTGTGGGAAACAGTTAAGGACTGTAAAAAGCTTTGGAAAGACTTTGAGGAGACTAGAGTGGACAGACAGGTGCCATTTGGAACTTAATATTGATATTTCTCAGATAATGGATAGAGATTTTGCTTTGGGAATACTTGCAACCAGCATGGAAACGGTGCTTAAAATTATTCTAAAATTTCTGAATTGAATTTAGTCCAGGCTTTCAACTCAAAAGGAGATGTAAATTTCCAAAAACAAAATCTCCCATGATCCAACATAATATGACTGGATTTGGGAATGCAATTGAGAAACAATGTATTAGATGTTTTCAGTGATGTAATTAAGACCTGCTACAGTTTTATTAACATAGCTGAAAATGTGTTTCTCACAAAAGACTAAACAAATTTAATCAAAATGTCTGCTCCACCACCTTTGAGCAATTGAAATTTGTAATAAGAAGTAACTTCAAAAATTACATAGAACTATTTCCATGTTCATTGATATACATTTGGCCACTGCAGCATGGTGGCTCAATGGTTAGCACTGATGCCTCACAACGCCAGGAACTCTGGTTTCATCTCAACCTCGGGTGATTGTCTGTCTGTGTGGAGCTTGCACATTCTCCCCGTGTCTGTATGGGTTTCTGCTAGGTACTCCAGTTTCCTCCCATAATCTTAAGATGTGCAGATTAGGTGAGGCATTCATGATAACTGTGGGGTTACAGGGATAGGATAGGGTATGACACTGAGCGGGATTCTCTTTGGAGGGTTGGTTTAAACTTGTTGGACTGAATAGCCTGTTTCCACACTGTCGGACTTCTATGACCCAGCTTATTAGTTTTTTTTTCAAATATTTAGAATCTTTAAAAACAAACGTACAAAAAAGTTCATTCCTGGAGCCTCCCTAGCAGGTAAAGATTGCAAGTTTACCACGGTTACTGATTTAACCTGAGAGCAAGACCATTCTAATAGTTGAAACTGCAGTTTAGTATAAGGTTTTTGAAACTGGTGAAAAAGATTACAACGAGGAGAAAGTGAGGAATGCAGATGCTGGAGATCAGAGCTGAAAAATGTGTTGCTGTAAAAGCGCAGCAGGTCAGGCAGCATCCAAGGAGCAGAAGAATCGACGTTTCGGGCATAAGCTGAAGAAGGGCTTATGCCCAAAACATCGATTCTCCTGCTCCTTGGATGCTGCCTGACCTACTGCGCTTTTACAGCAACACATTTTTCAGCAAAAGATTACATTTGATTTGCATTGAGTGCAGCTCATATTTGAATCCTGTGGTGTTTTGTAGTGGTTTGGCCATCTTTGGGCACAATAAAATGTGGGATATATGAGTGCAACCTTATGGAAACTCTTCCCAAGTATGTTTTGGAAGAAAACAAAGATAGGGAGGATATGGCAGACCCAACAAAGCAATTTGTTCAAATACACAATTCCCTGGTGACCTGAATACATATAAATAAAGCTCAATAAAATTTGGGCTTTATAATCAACGGGTAAAGCAATGATGAACGTATACACAGCATTGTTGAGGGCAGAGTTAGAATTCTCTGTGCAGTTTTTGACACCCCATTATGAGAAAACACTTGAAAACTATATGGGTGTACAGTGTAGATTGAATTTTTCATTCATGGGATATGGGTGTCATTGGCTAGGCCAGCCATCCCTAATTGGTTAATGGACAGTTCAGAGTCAACCATTTCACTATGAATTTGGAGTGACGTGTAGGTTAGATCAGGTAAAGGTGGCAGATTTCCTTTCCAAAATGACATTAGTGAATCAGGTTGGTTTTAAGACAATCAACATTATTAGTTGCAGCTTTTCTAACTGAATTAAAATTTGTCAGAGTCAGAGTCCAATGCATGTCGCCAGATCTGACACAACAGAATCTGTGCTGCCTTGACATATTTATGGGTTGGCAGTTACAACATCTCATACAGGTGCCAAAGGGATCCTTGGAAACAAATAGTTGCATAAATTTTTAGACCAACTGTTGCTTTGACAGTCAGCCACAGCTTCTGACCGCATGTCCCTCTCCAGTAGAATGCATAGTTTGGTGACTTTGTCCCAGGGCATCCTCAGTCTGTGATGATACTGTAAAATGGTATTGAAGATGATAGTCTCTGAGTCTTCTGTTCCTTCTCCATATCCTCAGGGATCTTCAGCTGTGACATCTTTACATGGAGGTTGGTTGACAGCCTTTTGAAGTTAGTGCTTGTCCTGCATTTACTACCACATTTGTTCCTCCTCCATTTCAATTTTGAAAGAGATCTGTGTGATTTACAAGATTCTTTGTGGTATCCTGATGGATCAAGCCCATGAAATAGACATTGTTAACTTTAACTCCAAAATTTTTGTTTTCAAAAGATGTTTGCTACAGCCAGAAAATGACTGCACATGTCAATCTGGTGATGTCCTATGTGGGGCCCTTGGAATGTTCCACCCGTGGAATGCTTGGGAAACTTTGAATAGAGAGAGAAAAACACAACAGGAGGATATGACAAGCAACCTGGCAATCTCTTTGCTGTCAGAAGGAAGTTACCTCTTGCAGATTTTTTTTTGGTTTTTGTGCTTTTGCTCTCCCAGGAATATACAAAAAATGAACTAATAAACTGATTGCAACAGTTGTGCACGTAATGTGCAGATTAGTGCATTGTGATGGTCGCAGTTCTGAGAACAGCCCCTTAAACATCATTGTGCTGGAGGTAAAGAAAAGGGATAAGAGCTTTGGTCACGCTGAAAGCTGCCAGATAGTCACTACCTCAAAGCACCAAAGAGTTTCAATTAACCTACAAAACCGAGGACCTTTAAAGTTCCACGATTAAACAATTCAGAGACTCATCCATTTTATTATTTAACTTTTATCTTTGTGGATCCACCTATTATTTCTAATGTCTGCACATGTGTTGCATTACAGTATCTTCTTGCTTTTTGTTATTAATAATCTCACTTGTTTTGTTATTTCAAGAAAGCATGATTAAATTGACACCTTTTATCTATGAGGGAAAGGATCCTTCTAACACTTGATGTGAAAAATTGAGGTGGGTGAGATTAACGGGGGCAGAGGGAGGGAGGACAGACCATCTCTCCTCAACCATGAGCTTAACAATTTGAGTTATCCCCTTTTGAATCACAACAAATTGAGGAACACCCATCAGGGACTGATCATAACAATGCAACAACATGCCAAGGCTCCAAATCTGCAACCCCTACCATTTGAAAAGACGAGGTTAGCAGATAAATGGGAATTTCACTATCAGCGAGCCCCTTCCCCCCCCCCCTCTCCAAGGTGCACAATACCCTATTTTCAAACTATATTTTCATTCCTGCACTGTTGCCGAGATAAAATACTGAAACTCCCTTCCTAACAGCTCCCAGATGTTCTTGCAACACGTGGATTGCAGTGGTTCCAGAAGACAGCCCATCACCACTTTCTCAAGAGCAGTACCGGGTGGGATTAGATACTGGTCCAGCCAGTGACAACCACATCCCATCAGTGGGAAAAAAGCACAGTCTTTCACATTGAAGTGCAAGGTTATTCAAATCTGAAAAATCTAACCTCAAGGACTGTTTTATAAATGTTCGCTATCAAACAGGAGCTCCTCCATACATAAACATAGTGATAAAAATGAAATCCTGACCATTAACTTCAGTGGACCGAAAATCCTGGATTAGTGGTGCTGGAAGAGCACAGCAGTTCAGGCAGCATCCAAGGAGCAGCGAAATCGACGTTTCGGGCAAAAGCCCTTCATCAGGAATAAAGGCAGAGAGCCTGAAGTGTGGAGAGATAAGCTCGAGGAGGGTGGGGGTGGGGAGAAAGTAGCATAGAGTACTCTTGTTCAATGATTCTTCAGTTTCCTAATATGTGAAAGTCACTAGCTCACACCTAATGTAATGAAATCACAGTATTAAACTAACTTTGTTAAAGTTGCCCACCCTGTTGAATTAAGTAAGTGGGAAGCCTTTGCAGTTGTATAGCATGACCTGACATGTGGCTTCACATTGACTCAGACCCCATTTTTGAAATGAGTATTGTTATGAATGTATTGCACCATGAACCAGCCTGAGGCATTATTCTCTTATTTCTTTTTGTGACCATGAGGAAATGTCACAATGCCACATTAACCAGGATTCTGCAATGTTCTTTGCATTTGCAAGATGATTTTTCTTTTTTTTTGCTGGCTTCATGGCAAAAATGAGTTTTCATAAAACTGAAATATGTCATGCTTTTACTCTAAAAGCTCTAAATTATTGCAAATTGAAAATTAAATATTAAAAAGAATATATAATACCATAATAGATGTGGTGCCAATGTTCCATGTACAAATGAAAGGCATTAATGTGCGGTAATTGTCTGAGCATACTTCTTTAGTTGTAATAAAATATGTTCAGTGGCATTGGGTTGCAATTCCGTGATCCTTCACCGTACACCTCAGAAGGTGGCGTTGAAAATAAAATAAACACTTTCTGTCAGATAATATGCTCTTGTAATGTAAATGCAGGTATAAGAATGAAAGAACTGTCATACAATTCGTTTTATGATCATCAGTGAATGCAGTGCAGATGATATGACAGTGGGTGATTTTACTATCAGTAAATACAGATTAAATTACTGACAGATCCTCTTTTGAACTCTCGGGAAATCACTTAACATTAGTTTCTATGTAACTGAAAGAATAGTTGTAATTTGTTGTAACTCAGTGCAACCTTCCTGAGATGGGGCTGTATTGCTTTTAAATAATTTAGTTCTTCTACAAAGTGTCACACTGGTAACCTAATTATTGAAGATACATATGTGAATCATGAACTGCATTGTCGTAATCCTTTTCATACAAGAGCTCCAAAGTTGGAGTTGGATAAGGGGACTACTTTCAAATTTGTCCCAAACAACACACAAATTAATATCCTGTAGTGTCATTTTATTTCAAATTCCACTGTACCTCCATTCTACTTACAATGACCCCTGCCAGCAGTTTTCCATTGCAGTGCGCTCCAGCTCTGCTGAACAATCAGAAACCAGCATTTCTTGACAAGACATGTGCAGCTAAAGATCTTTTCTAAAACTGCAGGGCTCTGCTAGCTCTCTTTCATCTATGAAATATCTTGTGAAAACATAGATCTTATTAACTTTACCTTGGGTTTCTGCCTTCCCGATTATTCAGCTCAGTTTAGACTTTTTCAGGTCACTACACTCCTGCTTGAGTCTGATAGTTGAGGGTACTTGCCGTAGGCTGACACCGAATTCAGTGCTTTGAAAGTGTTGTTTTGGAAAAGATGCTATCCTTGAGGTAAAATGCTAAACTGTTTGTTGCTTCAGGTGAACATGAAAAATTCTACATCACTATTTCTAGACAAAAAAATGGAATATGTTCTCAAACTCTTAATTGTATATGTCACGGTTAAACAAGCTTCACTGGCCTGATCATCATTTATTACCCATTCCTAATTGCACTTGCGAAGGTTGTGTGGAGATGACTTCTTGAACAAATGATACTGAACCAATACAGGAAACATTCACACTTCTGGCATTATAATTGAGGGGATTTCATTGATGAAACAACTGAAGTTGGTGGTTCTGCAGCACAGCGGCAGTAATATCTTGGGACTGAAATGATTCCAGCAACTACAACCATATATCTTTGTGCTAAGCATAACTCTAACCAATGGAGAATTTCACCTAATTCCTGTTGACTCCAGTTTTGATAATGCTCATTGATGCCATACTCTGTCAAATGCTGTTTTGACATCAAGAGCAGTCACTCTCATCCCATCTTTGGAATTCAGCTCCTCTTCTACTTTGGATCAAGGCAGTTTCTTCCTGGTTTGTGTATTGCGAATCCAAACTGAGTGTCAGTGAGCAGGTGATTGCTAAACAAATGAAACTATTGATGTTCCATAGGAACATAGAAACAGGAGTCGGCCATTCAGCCCCTCAATCCATTTCCTCCATTCAATGAGATCATAACTGAGCTGTGACCTATTTCCAAAACCTTTGACCTATATCCCTTAATACATTTGTTTAACAAAGATTTATCTATCTCTGATTTAAAATTAACAATTGTTAATTTTCACTTCAGTTGTCATTTGTGGAAGTGTATTCCAAACTTCTATCACTCTGTGTGTGGAAGTGCCTCCTAACATCTCTTCTGAATGGTCTGGCCCTAATTTTAGTCTATGCCATCCAATTCCAGAATCTCTAACTAGTGGAAATGGTTTATCTTCATCAAACCAGTCTTTTTCCTGTTAATAACTTGAAGATTTTAATCAGATCACCCCTCAATCTTTTAAATTCTGAAGAAAGCAAGCCTAATATATGTAATCTCTCCTCATAACTTAGTCTAGGCATCATTCTTGAAAACAAAAAGACCAAGAATTGCGGATGCTGGAAATCTGAATCCAAAACAGAAATAGCTGGAGACAGTCACAGGTGTGGCAGCATCTGTGGCGAGAAAGCAGAGTCAATGTTTCAATTTCAATCCAGTGATCCTGCTTCAGAACCATTCTTGTAAACCTACATTATATTCCCTCCAAGCCTTCCTAACATGTGGTGCCCAGATCTGCTTACAGAACTCCAATTGGGCTCTAACTGGGTTTTGTATCACTTTCTCTTCCCCTTCCACAATCTTGGTGATGATTGAGAGGAGTCTGATGGGATATTAATTGACCAGGATGGATTTGCTCTTACATTTCTTTGTGGACAGGATATACCCGGGTATTGTTTTCACATTGCTGGGTAAATATCAGTGTTGGACCTGTACGGGGTGAGCTTGGCTCATGGAGTGGCAAGTTCTGGAGCACAGGTCAGCAGTAATATTGCTGGAATGTTGTCAGGGTCCATAGCTTTGAAGTATCCACTACTTCTGCAATTTCTTAATATTAAATTGACTGAATTGAACTAATTGAAGATTGGTATCTGTAATGTAAAGGACCTCAGAAGGAGGCCAAGGTGGATCGTACTTCTGGCTTATTTTTTGCAGTGATGTGCTGGACTTCCCCATAATTGACAATAGGAATATTGTTGAACTTCCTCCTCATGTTAATTGTTTAAATTGTCCATCAACTTCCATGTTGCAGGGCTGCAAATCTCAGATCTGGCACATTGATTATGGGATTGCTTAGCCCTGTCTATTACATGCTACTTCCACTGTTTGGAATCAAAATGGTCCTATGCTATAGCTTCAGCAGTTTGACAACACATTTGCTATGCCTGATGCTATGCTGGCATGCCTTCCTTCACTCTTCATTGAAATGGGGTTGAGTCCCCAGTTTGATGGCAATGGTAGAGTAGGGCATATGTGGGGATGTATGGCTACAGAGTGTGGTTAAGCATAATTCTGCTGCTGTTGACCCACAGTGTCTCATGGATACCTAGATTTGAGTTGTTAGATTTGATAAAGGCTATCCCATTTAGCACAGTGGTAGTGCCACACATGAGTGGTGGTATCCTCAATGTGAAGACACCTCGACAATGAACAGTGGTCACTCCAACCACTATTATCATGGACAGATGTATCTGAAACTGCTAAATTGGTATGGTCAAGGTCCAATGGATTTTGACCTCTATTTGGTTCCCAGGACAACTGCTGCAGATCCAATCTGGCAACAAACTCATTTAAGACTCAACCATCTCAGTCAAATGTACTGCTACCAAATCATTCTTGGAGATAGATACTGGAGTCCTGCAGTCAGAAAATATTCTGTACCTTTCCACCCTTAGTGTTTCTTCCAAGGACTATTCAATATGGAGAAGAATTGATTTATCAGCCAAGGTTGGGCAGCATGTGGTAATCATAAAGAGGTTTATTTGCCCATGTTTGACCTGATGCTATGAGTCTGCATGAGGATCAGCATCAATGTGAAGGATTTCCAAAGTCAATGCCCTCCCAAATGTGTACTACTTTGCTTCTAGGATCACAACAAAATTATCAGACTCCTCCCAGTAGTTTGGAAGATGTGGTAGCCTGCAAAATGTTTGGTATGGTTAACTGTGTAATAAGTAATTGTGAGTCCAAGTATTCATTGTATATGAAGATGTACTTGACCTGTCTGCAGACCAAATCATGCTCCTCCAATGCCATTTAACGTTTTCTTAACTGGACAAGACTGCTTTCACCTGATTCTGTTGTTGACTACCTAATTACAATTAGGCAATGTCCTCCAATGGCATTTCTTCCCATTCCTGTATCATTTGGTCTGTTGTTCTCCCTATTCCTGGGCTGACTTCTGTTTCTAACATACATGCTGCCCCTTGGTGTCATTGTATAAAAACACTTAAGTTTCCACATAGAGTCATAGAGTCACAGTGATGTACAGCATAAAAACAGACCCGTTGGTCCAACTTATCCATGTTGAGCAGATATCCTAAACTAATCTAAACTCATTTGCCGGCACTTGGCCCATATCCCTCCAAAACTTTTCTATTTAAACTCCCACCTAAATTGTACGAGTCTCCACCACTTCCTCTGACAGCACATTCCACACACGCACCACTCTCTACATGGAAAAATTACCCCATTAGGTCCCTCTTAAATCTCTCCCCTCTCACTGTAAACATATGTTCTCTCGTTCTGACCCCCCCCCCCCCCCCCCCGTGCCCCCCTCACTCCAAGGAAAAGACTTGGTCTATTTACCCTATCCATGCCCCTCATGATCTTATAAACCTCTACATGGTCACCCTTCAGCCTCCAATGCTGCAGGGAAAATAGTGCCTGCGTATTCAGCCTCAAATCCTCCAAACCTGGCAACATCTTCATAAATCTTTTCTGAGCCCTTTCAAGTTTCACAACATCCTACCGATAGGAAGGAGACCGGAATTGCACACAAAATTCCAAAAGTGGCTGAACCAATGTCCTGTACAGTTGCAACATGACCCCCCATCTCCTGTACTCAATGCTCTGACCAATAAATGAAAGCATATCAAATGTCTTCTTATTTATCTGTGACTCCACTTTCAGGGAACTATGAACCTGTATGTATTGTGACAATACCCATTTCAACTTCACCGTCACTATCAATTTTGATTTACTGTCCAAATTATCAGACAACTTGCCTGATGTCCAATATTGGGTGAGCAGACATTTTCTCCAATTAAATACCAGAAAAACTATGCTCCCCAGTCATCATTGTGACTTCTACTCACTCAGTACCATTACAATATTCCCCTCCAGTAGCAAATGTCCAAGGCTGAAGCAGACTCTTCAGACTTGACAGTAAGGTGAGCTTCCGACCACTCACCATTACTGGGTCTGCTTGTCTCCACTTCCATAACGTTATCTAATTCCACACCTGCCACATCGTTCATCTGCTGTTACTCTCATTTAGTTCTTTACTACCTTCTGACTTGAATATTCAGACATGCGCCTGGCCAACAGCCCACAGTGTACCTTCTATAAAGTTTAAGTCATCCGAAACTCAGATGATAATAGCAAGTTCGTACCAAGTGGCATTTACCCGTCACAATTTTCACTGATTTAAACAGGCACATTCCTTTGTAATATCTTGATGCTATAATTATCAAATCTCTTTTCAAATCCCCCTGTGACCTTCGTCTCAATGTTTCTGTCATCTCTTCCAGCTTACTGTCCTCAAAGATTTCTGGACTTCTCAAAATTTGTTCTTCTGGGTAATCATGATTTTAAACATTGAAGGCTATCCTTCAGCCACCTTAACCCTAAGCTTTGAAATATTCTTCAATGAACTCTCTGTCTTCTACCTCACTCTCCTTTTAAGACACTTCTTATTACTTACCTCTTTCACCTGTCTGCTGTATATCTCCTTATGTGACTCAGTGTCATTTGTTGTTTCAAAATTCTTTATGATTATTATCCCTCTCTCATGGGTGCACCGACTGCAGGAGTTTAAGACGGCCACTCACTGTCACTTTTTCCAGGGTGGCCAGGGGTGGATGAACAATCTGGCCCAGTCAGCAACACCCATACTTAGTGAACAAATCTGTTTTAAAACTGATGTCTTATAATATTTTATTGCATTAAATCTACCATATACTGTAAATGAAAAAGTACTGTCGAGAACTCTGATAATTCACTAGATAAATCCAAGTCTTATTTCTAATGTGCATCTTTCGGCTTGTAAAGTGGTTTGGGATTTTTTTTCACATTCTGAGTACTGTACAAATGTGAGTTGCTGGGGATATGTTTTTCTAACTCCAGCTGATTACAAATCAACTTGCATCCCAGAAATGGAAGCTGTTTGCCAAGTAATGTCAAGGCTGATTAAATGTTTCAGATGCAGTTAGCAGGTTTTTTTTCACTACTTCGTGAAATACTACGTTGTTTTGAGACACACTTCTAGAATCTCTTTTCAGTTTTGTTTAAATGCAATGTTCAAAAGTGAAATGTAATGCATTATGTAGGAATAAGCTGTTAAATATTTGGAATCACTAAGACTGTTGTTGCATTTCTAAATGTTAACATTGAGCCACAAATGCATTTGGGAGAAATCTTACATGTTGTAAACCCTAATGCTGCTGTGTAATCTCCCGTCTACACAGTAAGTGGTAAAATAGCAAATTATCAAAATTAAAATGCAGAGTCATGGATACAAACAAAAACTAAACGGGCATTTAACCTACTTAATTCACCCAGGAAGAGAACAAGTCAGAGCTTTTTTTCTACTTCTGTAAATGGGACACTGTAAAAATGGTATATTTTGATAACAAAACATGCAATTTCCTAATCAATAAAAGCAAGAAAATAGGACAAGAAGGCACCTTCCTCAAAAATAAAATCAGTAAACAAACTTGACAAGCGTTAGTTGATAGCAAGTTCTTGATGTGCAGCACTCAGACAATTTAATACTTACGAACTTAAGTTGTGTGAAGGAAAGCTAATCAGAAGTGTATTAAGTAAAACAAGCTTGGCTTTCAAAATCAAGCATCTGTTCTAGGTATGTGCACGATGCAACCAAGAAAAATAAATAAATTGAAAGTGTTGCATTTAGCTACAATATGTTCACTTAATATGAGATAAGTTGAAGAATTATAGAGAACAGTCTGCACTAGCTAAAGTGGTATTGTTTTAAACTTTGTCATTCTGGCAGGAATGAAAATAATTAAATGGATAGACCAATGCTGAACGAGGGTGAGACATTCATTGCTTTGGATATCATTTTAAAAAGTTCATTATATGGTTTTCACGCAAAGTGTGGTACTTGTATGGAACAAACTGCCAGCGGAAGTAGTGGAGGCTGATACAATAACAACATTTAATAGGCATCTGGATGGGTACTCGAATAGGAAGGCTTTAGAGGGATATAGGCCAAGTGCTGGCAAATGAGACTGGATTAATTTAGGATATCAGTCGGCATGGCCAAGTTGGACTGAAAGGTCTGTTCCAGTGCTGTGCATCTCTGTGACTCTATGACATTGGCCATGATGCATTTGAGATGATAGAAGTTGGCAAAATCAGAGGACGATCTTTATTGAGTTCAGAGTTGGTATTGCTTTTGGTGAGTTATGCTTATTTTGCCTCAGTCACTGACACACTTATCAGACACTCAACTTGAAAGAGATTACACAGTCTGATGCATATGAACATCATTTGAAGATGTTTTTTTGAGGAAGTATTTTTCAATGTTATTTTTATTGGGCTTAAATAACAGATTGCCAACTGACATTACTAACAAAATAAAACAAGACAAAGGCTCATATAATTTTGTTTGATTGACAGCAGCTAGCGCTGGTTCAGTTACAAGTTGGACCACAGAGACTGTTCCCCTGCTGTACATCTCTATGACACTATGACATTCAAATATTCCAATGGTGGCATTGAGGAGGCTTCTGAGGGTAAATTACAGTTGATATGAGGAGGTGGAAGCAGCCGATGAAGAGGGCAAGATTGCCCTTTGGCAGCATTAGGGTTGTAGTGTCAAATGGCCTACTCATAAAAATATATGTTAAAGTTCTGTGTATTAAAATTCTCCTCTACTCAATATCAATACCTGAATCAATAATAAAACGTTTCACAGGAATATTATCAAAAACACCTTAATACAAGCCACATGTAGTGATATATTACAAAATTGAATATATTGGAAATCTAAAGAAAAGGTAGAGACTACTGGACATACTAAGACTTGAATTTTTGTGCAGATGTGGCACTGGAGGCATGAATTCAAAAGTCCTACTTCTGATTGCGGCACAGCCTTTCACTCCACTCACCTCTGCACCTATAAACCCTGGAGCTACTTCCAAAACGTTTTCAAGAACACTGGCCATAACTCCCATAAAACTTCCCATCCATTTTCCAGAATGAAAATCTGAACCTTTGGGGCACTTTTCTCATGTGGATTTGCAGCAAATATTCCAACTTTGCACTCCTGATAGAGGAGGAAGATTTCTGTTCAATGTCTCTGTCAGCATCATTTGAAAGACAAATTGTGGCCATAAGTGGTTAACTGTTAACAAGATATTTATTGGTGACCCCTCATCAAAACTGGGAAAAGTTGCAAATGTAATAGATCTTGCTCAAATGTAGGGTTGAAGTTGGGAAGAAGAACAAAGGGTAGGCCTGTGCAAGGTGTAAGGCATTAGAGATAAATAAAGCAGAGTTGATGGAGTAGGACGAATACAGTGGTAAATAAATAAATAAGTACAGAAAATACATTAAATGGTTTCTGGCAGACAATCAAGGGCGCGGTGAGGATCCTGTCAGAGGAGATGTATTAACTATGCTTGAGTCAAATTACAAAATATGGGATATAAAGCATCCCAGCAGGAGACAAAGCAGGACACAGTATATGTACCTCAAACATATGATGATCTCATAAAATCCAAGGCAGTTGGTCACCCTGCTGCAAGTATTTCTATCAAGTAAAGCATTGATGTGTTTGTACTCCTTTAATTTTAATGTACTGCACTCTTTGCTCACAATGTGGGCTACTCGTTGTTAACCACAGGTTTATTTGATGACTGCTTTCTAGAATAATTCTGTTTATTCTGCAGGCTTAAACCTGAACTTCTCGTCACCTTTTATATAATGTTCTACCTTGCCCTTCTGCTGCCCTGGATTAAATCTTCTGTTTTAATCTTCAGCAACATTTTGAAAAAGTTGAAAACATTTTTTTTTTGGTTTCATCTTTTGGTTAGGCATTTTACAAACTGGTAGACTACACGTTTGATTTCACTAATTTTAAACTGTTGCCTCTTCCCTAGGTTTTTGCTCTTTCTCATTGAATGTTTGTTCTACTCTCATCTTTCTTAATTAACCTTCTGCTATTCACACCTCCTTGAGACCCTGCTTTTGTTTCTTTTGCCTGTTCCTTTACCAATCCCTTTGGCCTTGCACCACCAACTCTCTTGTTACTTAATACCTCTTGCTTGCTACCCTGTCACAAACCTTTTCTTGGTTCTTTTACCTACATTTTCCCCCTTCCGGTTGTTTGAAACACTTTAGAGTTCTGACATTTCCTAGTGCCAAGGAAAGGTCACAGATCATTAAACCTAAAACCACTTCTGTCTCAACAGGTATTGCCTGAATGGCCGAATTTTTCCAGCATTTTTATCCTACTGTCTTTTTGTATTTTAGCTTTAAAATATTTTGCACCATTCAATTGTATCAAGTAATGGTTCTGTAGGAATTAATGCTGAAGTTGAATTAACTCCACCAAATCTCATTATGCCACAAGTTTTCTTTGGTGCAGATGGTTGAGATCAGCTTAAGATCCTGAGAGGAGTAGATGTATTCCGCACAGGTCCTAATAATCCCAAGTGATTGGCTAGCAAGTTAATGTAAGCTGTGTCCATTGCTACCATGCTATAAGCCACCTAGTTATGTAAGACAAATGGAGCTTCTGTTCGGACTAACCAGTGGTTTATCCTTACCACTGTTAAGTAGACAGGACTTCAACTCAGCTTCCAGTAAGGAAGATTGGTGATAGTGAATTACCCAAACCAGCAAATGACATATACCACCACTGTAACTGTTTTGTAAGAGCTTTGCTAGGCAGTATTGAACTGTAAATGACTGTTGAATGATACCCCTGTGCTCTAGAACTTTGAGGCAGTAGGCAAACTGTCATGAAAGAATAAAACAGAGCTAATGCTGCTTCTTTCATACCAAACAGTGGAAATACATCAACTACCCTCATAAACTTCTTATCAATTTTTAATTAAACACATAGGTCAGTGTCATCACTGAATCTTATCCTTTGAGTCTCCTTGAGAAGGATATTTTTCAAGGTTGAGTAAACTTTCATTGTTATGAATGCTTAGGCTTTGTCTCTTGAAACCTCATACCTTTGAAAATGTAGCTGGTGGGAACAAAAGTGAACAAATTGACAATTGCCTGCAAGGAAGAGCTGTGTTTACCCTGTGGGAACAAGGATAATCCAATAGACTGGCAGAGTTTGAGTTCATCACTCTACCCCACTGCATGCTGTTGATGATTGGTCAGCAGTGACTTAACCCCTTAAAGGGTCATAATATTGTACAGCACGAAAACAGACCATTCGGTCCAACTTGTCCATGCTGACCACATATCCTAAATTAATCTAGTCCCATTTGCCAGCACTTGGCCCATATCCCTCTAAACTCTTTCTATTCATGTACCCGTGCAGATGCCTTTTAAATGCAGTAATTGGACCAGCCTCTACCTCCTCTGGCAGCTCATTCCATTTGCACACTAGCCTCTGCATGAAAATGTTGCACCTTGGGTCCCTGTTAAATCTTTCCCTTCTCACCTTTAAACCTATGCCCTGTAGTTTTGAACTCCCCTACTCTAGGAAAAAAGACCTTGGTTATTCACCATATCCATGCCCCTCATGATTTTATAAACCTTTATAAGGTCCCCCCCCCCCCCCCCCATGCCCACCATCCTCACCACCAGCCTCCAACGCTCCAGGGAAAATTTCAATAATATTTTAAAAATTGCAAGATATTTTGTTCTGATCATTAATTGTAGAAGACATATTGAGTTAAAGCTCCTGTGAAAGCCTGTATTGAACTGATACAGACACTAGGAACACTGAGCAGCTTGATTCATGTACATTACACAGAAAAAGCAGCCAAGAGAACTTAGAGAGCGTTATTATTAAAAGTTGGTTGTACAAAAGGTCGAATATTCATTCTTATGACACATTCTTTATGGAATGAAATTGAGAAAAGTATTTTGCACCTGGTTCTTCTGTGACTGTTAGTTTAGGAGATTAAGGCTTCCCTTAAGGCTTCTTTCCCAAATATATTGATGAAATGCTTTCTGAGAAAAGCATAAAAAAAACCTTGAACCTCAAAGCACTGCCTGAGTAATCCCTTATTGAGTGAATGTATTCGTTAAGCCATGTAAACCACGGTTGATCTCTAGTTCCAACTAATCCCAAATGGAATAGTAATAGGTATTCTATCACTCCCAGAATTATCTGCATTGCACTTCCTTATACATCACTTCCTGCAATGACTCAATTCATTTCTCCCAATTTCTCTGTCTCATCTTATCCAATGGTGCCAACTTTCCGAATTAAATATTGGACATGTCCTCAATTTTCGGCAACCGAGGACTCTCTCCCTGCTACATCTCCCTCGCCCCAAAATCAGTAGAGTGGGATCAAGAGATATAATGGAGACACTGGAGAAATATTTTGTGGAGCACCTCCAATTACTCTGCAAGCAAGTCCCTGATGTTCCAGTCTTTCGTCATTTCAGTGGACCATCCCGTGCTCATGTTTCTGTCCTGTAGTGTTCCAACAAAGCCCAACTCAAGTTGGATTAGTGTTGCCGCCATTTTTAGAGTCATAGAGATGGACAGCATGGAAACAGACCCTTCGGTCCAACTCGTCCATGCCAACCAGATATCCCAACCAAATCTAGTCCCACCTGCTAGCACCCGACCCATATCACTCCAAACTCTTCCTATTCATATACCCATCCAAATGCCTCTTAAATGTTGCAATTGTACCAGCCTCCACCATTTCTTCTGGCAGCTCATTCCATACATGTACCACCCTCTGCATGAAAACATTGCCCCTTAGGTCTCTTTTATGTCTTTCCTCTCTCACCCTAAACCTATGCCCTCTAGTTCTGGACTCACCAGGGAAAAGACTTTGCCTATCTACCCTGTCCATGCCCCTCATAGTTTTGTAAACATTTATAACATCATCCCTCAGCCTCCAACGCTCCAGGGAAAACAGCCCCAGCCTGTTCAGCCTCTTCCTATAGCTCAAATCCTCCAACCCTGGCAACATCCTTTTAAATCTTTTTTGAACCCTTTCAAGTTTCACAACATCTTTCCAATAGGAAGGAGACTAGAATTGCACGCAATATTCCAACAATGGCGTGACCAATGTCCTGTACAGCTGCAACATGACATCCCAACTCCTGTACTCAATACTCTGACCAATAAAGGAAAGCATAGCAAACGCCTTCTTCATTATCCTAGCTACCTGCGACTCCACTTTCAAGGAGCTATGAACCTGCACTCCAAGCTCTCTTTGTTCAGCAACACTCCCTAGGACCTTACCATTCAGTGTATAAGTTCTGCTAAGATTTGCTTTCCTAAAATGCAGCACCTCACATTTATCTGAATTAAACTCCATCTGTCACTTCGAAGCCCATTGGCCTTGCTGGACAAGATCCTGTTGTAATCTGAGATAACCCTCTTCGCTGTCCACTACACCTCCATTTTTGGTGTCATCTGCAAACTTACTAACTGTACCTCTTATGCTCGCATCCAAATCATTAATGTAAATGACAAAAAGTAGAGGGCCCAACACCGATCCTTGTAGCACTCCACTGGTCACAGGCCTCCAGTCTGAAAAACAACCCTCCACCACCCTCTGTCTTCTACCTTTTACCCAGTTCTGTATTCAAATGGCTAGCTCTCCCTGTATTCCATGAGATCTAACCTTGGTAATCAGTCTTCCATGGGGAACCTTGTCGAACGCCTTTCTGAAGTCCATATAGAAATCATTTACCGCTCTGCCCTCATCAATCCTCTTTGTTACCTCCTCAAAAAACTCAATCAAGTTTGTGAGACGTGATTTCCCACGCACAAAATCATGTTGCCTATCCCTAATCAGTCCTTGCCTTTCCGAATATATGTATGTCCTTTCACTCAGGATTCCCTCCAACACCTTATCCACCACGGACATCAGGCTCAGTGGTCTATCGCTCCCTTGCTTGTCCTTACCACCTTTCTTAAACAGTGGCACCACGGTAGCCAACCTCCAGTCTTCCGGCACCTCACCTGTGACTATCGATGATACAAATATCTCAGCAAGGGACCCAGCAATCACTTCTCTAGCTTCCCACAGAGTTCTAGGGTACACCTGACCAGGTCCTGGGGATTTATCCACTTTTATGTGTTTCAAGACATCTAGCACTTCCTCCTCTGTAAGAATGTCACCATCTATTTCCCGACAGTCTATATCTTCGATATCCTTTTCTACAGTAAATACTGATGCAAAATACTCACTCAATTTCTCCCCCATTTTCTGCAGCTCCACACAAAGACTGCCTTGCTGATCTTTGAGGGGCCCTATTCTCTCCCTCATTATCTTTTGTCCTTAATGTATTTGTAAAAACTCTTTGGATTCTCCTTAATTGTATTTGCCAAAGCTATCTCATGTCCCCTTTTTGCCCTTCTGATTTTCCTCTTAAGTATACTGCTGCTGCCTTTATACTCTTCTAAGGATTCACTCGATCTAACCTGTCTATACCTTACATATGCTTCCTTCTTTTTCTTAATCAAACCCTCAATTTCTTTAGTCATCCAGCATTCCCTAAAACCTACCAGCCTTTCTTTTCATCTTAACAGGAATATACATTCTCTGGACTCTCGTTATCTCATTTCTGAAGGCTTCCCATTTTCCAGCTGTCCCTTTACCTGCGAACATCTGCCCCAATCAGCTTTTGAAAGTTCTTGCGTAATACGGTCAAAATTGGCCTTTCTCCAATTTAGAACTTAACTTTAAGATCTGGTCTATCCTTTTCCATCATTATTTTAAACCTAATAGAATTATGGTCACTGGCCCCAAAGTGCTCCTCCACTGACACCTCGGTCACCTGCCCTGCCTTATTTCCCAAGAGTAAGTCGAGTTTTGCACCTTCTCTAGTCGTTACATCCACATACTGAATCAGAAAATTGTCTTGTACACACTTAACAAATTCCTCTCCATCTAAGCCCTTAACACTATGGCAGTCCCAGTCTATGTTTGGAAAGTTAAAATCCCCTACCATAACCACCCTATTTTTCTTACAGACAGCTGAGATCTCCTTACAAGTATGTTTCTCAATTTCCCTCTGACTATTAGTGGGTCTATAATACAATCCCAATCAGGTTATCATCTGTTTCTTATTTCTCAGTTCCACCCAAATAACTTCCCTGGATATATTTCCGGGAATATCCTCCATCAGCACAGCTGTAACGCTATCCCTTATCAAAAATGCCACTCCCCCTCCTCTCTTGCCTCCCTTTCTATCCTTCCTGTAGCCTTTGTATCCTGGAACATTAAGCTACCAGTGCTGCCCATCCCTGACCAATGTTTCTATAATTGCTATGATATCCCAGTCCCATGTTCCTAACCATGCCCTGTTCATCTGCCTTCCCTGTTTAGGCCCCTTGCATTGAAATAAATGCAGTTTAATTTATTAGCCCTATCTTGTCCCTGGTTGCCCGAACTGTTTGTTTGGCTCTGTTCTGTTCTCAACTGCACTAGTCTCAGATTGATCTCTTTCCTCACTATCTCCCTGGATCCCACCCTCCCCCACCTTACTAGTTTAAATCCTCCAGAGCAGCTCTAGCAAATCTCCCTGCCAGTATGTTAGTCCCCTTCCAATTTAGGTTCAATCCCTCCTTCTTGTACAGGTCTCTTCTACGCCAAAAGGGATTCCAATGATCCAAAAATGTGAATCCTTCCCCCATATACCAGCTCCTTAGCCATGCATTCATCTGTTCCATTCTCCTATTCCTGCTCTCACTAGCTCGTAGCACCAGGAGTAATCCAGATATTACGACTCTTGAGTACCTCCTTTTTAAATTTCTGCCTAACTCTCTGTAAGGTCCCTTCAGAATCTCAACCTCTTCCCTTCCTATGTCGTTGGTTCCAATGTGGACAATGACCTCTTGCTGGCCCCTCTCCCCCATGAGAACATCTCCACCTTCTCTGAGACAGCCTTGATCCTGGCACCAGAGAAGCAACACACCATTCTGCTTTTTTGCTGCTGACCACAGAAATGTCTGTCTGTACCTCAAACGAGAGAATTCCCTAACACGTAGATCTCTTGGAACCCGACATACCCCTCGTTGCATTAGAGCCAGTCTCCAGACCAGAAACTTGGCTGTTCATGCTACGTTCCCCTGAGAATCCATCACCCCCTACATTTTCCAAAACAGTGCTCTCTCTCTCCTCACCATGTGCTTCCTTTGTCTGTTCTTCTCCCTTTTAAAGCTGCTGTAGTTTCGACATTTTTTTCCAAAGTTCCAAAACTATCCAACTGCATATGGAACAATAATTGCTGCTCCTGCGATTTGAGGAAATCACCTCCAGCACCTAAAATACCTCAAAAAAGGAACAGCTGTTACAGCCAGAAATTTTTCCCATCCTCCATCTTGGATTACCAAGAATCCTCTTTTTTTTCTGCATTTTACAACATTCTGGACTCAATATTGAATGCAACCACTGCAGACCATGATCTCTGCCCTCCATTTTTTTTTTCCTTGGTCTACCTTTCTGTTCCACCTGCAGCTCCCAAACCTGAACCATAACCTCAACAGCATAACGCCATCTCTTTTCAGTTCAAAACAAGAGTTTTACTTGACTCAAAATTTTAACACTGTTTCTTTCCATAGCTTCTGCCTGACCTTCTGAGTTTCTCCAGCACATTTTTAAAAAAATATTGAAGTAGATAGGGCTTGTGCCAAGATTATTGGAATAAACCATTGAACTGACTCTCTACTCCTTATTATTTAGTCACCATTGCTGGAAGTATGTGCGTCTGAAGGTTTGATAAGAACCTAGCTTGACGTTAATGTCTTCTTCTGTTAGTGACTCATCTTGCATGAATTATGGGTGTTTGTTCAGCAAACATGTTTATGGTGTCAATTAAAATAAGTGTCTCCAAATGGAAGGCATTGATCAGAAGGTTACTTGAGCGTATAAGGAAAGAAACATTTGTGTAACAAAATAAAGAGATGCTTCCTAACATGAGAGGTGAGTAGGGTCAAGAGATAAATAACTAGAACAGTTAACTCTGTGATTAGAGCAATTCCAAATTAAGAGTGGCTTTAGATTCTTCTTTCTTCAACTGGCTACCTAGAAAATAAGATCCAGAGGGCCTGTTATACTTGAAAACATTTCCAGAATTGATGTATCCAAGTGCAGAGTAGTCAAAAAAAATGAAGATTATGGGTAAAAAAATTACCTGAAGTTTAGAAAAAGAACATACGCTTCAGTTATTAAAAGATAATCTTAAGGAGGTTTTGTTATTCAATATAAAAATCTGCTTCATTTGAACTACAGTTTAATTCAAATTAAAATTGGTTATTTTAAGTGCTTAATCCAGAGGGATAACTTGACATTCAAATTTTTTAAAGTACACACTATTTAGAACCTCTGGGCTGCTGCAATTTGAATCACATGATCAAAAGCTGGGACATATTCCACTACAGAATGTTTAGAATGATTCACAAATAAAACAGGCTCACATAATCCACTCCAGGAAACCATATCACCCAAAAGATGTAATGCACTAGAAGTACATCAGAAAATTCAAAAAAGGATAACCCCTTATGTGAAGATTTAATAGCTAATTATATGTCCTTTAATATCCCTTTACCTCTAATTTTTACACAAATCCAAAATTACTGTAGTTTCTTGGCTGTTAAATTTTTAAAGCTGCTTAAGTCCAGTTTTTATTTTACATGCCTAGCTTGTGCAGCTGTCTTCCAGGATGACATATTGATAGAATGCACCTTCATTATTCAAATGCCATGCTTGGCATTCCCACGCTTTGCTAAGTAAAAAGCCAGATTGACGGCATGTGGAAGGTGAGACAATGAGTTAGATTCTAAACCCAGATATTGATTTTGTGGTGTTTTCTAACAGACATAGGAACTTGCATTTATATAGTGCCTTTCACAATAGTGTTACGTCCTGAAGTACCACACAATTCGTAAAATATGTTGTACTGTTACCATTATTGTCACAAAGATCTATCAAGCATTCATGAAATAAATAATTAGACAATCTGAGGAATCTAGAACATTGGATACATACTCAGAATAATGTGTTTATCATTTAGTACCAAGACTAGGATAAATATATTCACCTATTATTCTATCCTAGAGAGCTATGATATTCATTTATTGACTATATTCAGTCAGAGATCGAGTAATGTTTGGGGACCAGGGGAATTAGAGGCTATGTGGAGAGTGGAGAAGGTGGAATTGAGGTTCAAAAATCAGCCATAGACTTGGAAAATTGTGGAACAGCCTCAAAGGGCTAAATGAGCAATTCCAGTTCCTGTTTTTAATTTGAATATGTTCCTGCTTTAATGATTGTTGCAGTCAAAGTATTGGCTCAGGTAACAGGAGAACTTCACTGATGGTTTTCTATCAGTTAAATGCAGTAGAAAGGAGTTTAATCTCATGTCTCAATCTGAGAGATGACACCTCTAACTGTGCAAGCTTCTTGTAGTGCAACTCTGAAGTAGATTATACATTCACTGTTCTCAAATGCAGTTAAAATTCTAGCTCAGAAACAAATGTGCTACACTAAGCCAAGGCCAATATTCCAGATCTGTAAGTTACTCAAAGACTCTGGAAAAGTTTGTGTCAGTGTACAGTATACTTTCCATAAAAGCAGCAAGTTGTTAAAATTGAGAAATGTATTCCTCCTCATCAACATCTGGAAGAAAATAACATTTTTGAACAAGTGGTGGGGAACAAAATCGTCATTTGTTTTTAAAAAACATGATCTCGAATTGGGTATTAGGAGTAAGGTATGATTATAATTCCTGGTCAGTTGGAAATCCTTCTGCAGAGAATTGGAGAGTTTATGGGGCTTTTGAGCAGAAATATCTCATCCACTAGGAATGTTAATTGATGGCTGGAACCAAGTGGATCTTATTGACAATGAGATGCTTGATTGGGATTGTTAGCCTGGGCCAATCAGGAAGCACTGGCCTTTCTCTGGTAGCTTCTCCAAGGACTTTTTTGCCCCAGGTCCATTACATGCTGCTGGTGTCGGAGTCTGAATTCAGAAGAACTGGAACTGGGGTAAAAACATCTCAGGAGAAGCTGGTCAGGTCCAAGGACATAGTCGCTAAATTGGGCCTGCAGCAGGTATTGAGAAAGCCAGCAAGAGAGAAAAAAATACTTAACATTATCCTCACCAATATGCAGGCTACAGATGTGTTTATCCAAGACAGTATTGGTAAGAGTGTCCACTGCATAGTCCTTCTGGAGACAAAATCCCATCTTTACATTGACAACATTCTTCACTATGTTCTGTGACGCTATCACCTTGTCCGATGGGACAGACTTTAAACAGATCTAACAACTCAAGAATGGGCATCCATGAGGTGCTGTGAGCCAAAAACAGCAGCTGAATTATACTCCCACACAATCTGCAATCTCATGGCCTGACATAACTCCCACTCAGCTATTATAGTCAAGCCAAGTGATCAGCCCTAGTTCAATGGAGAGTGCAGGAGGGCATGCCAGGAACAGCACCAGGCGCACCTAAAAATGAAGTATCATTTGGTCAAGCTGCCAAACAGGATTACTTGCATGCCAAACAGCATAAGCAAAAAGTGATAGACAGAACTAAGCGATTCCATAACCAACAAACACGGTCTAAGCTCTGCAGTCCTGCCACATCCAGTTGTGAATGGTTCAAAAAGCAAAAAACAGTACAACACAGGAACAAGCCCTTCAGACCACCAAAACAGTGCCAACATACGATGGCTTTTTAAACTAACAACTTTTTTGCCTCTACTGCATCCATATACCTCTAGTCAAGATGCTTCTGAAAAATTGTTGTTGTATCCATCTTCACCACTCCCTCTTGCAATGCTTTCCAGGCATTTACTGCGCTTTGCGTAAAAAAAATTGCTTCTCATTTCTCATTTAAACTTACCTTTTTTTTATCTTAAACCCATGTCCCTAGTAATTGACATTTCTACTCTGAGTATCCATTCTATCTATGCCTCTCATAATTTTGGAAATGTCTATCAGGTCATGCCTCATCTTTCGTTCAAATGATGAGAAACTAAGTTTGTCCAATCTCTCCTCATAGCCAGTACCCTCCAAACCAGGCAACATCTTGGTAAATCTTTTCTGTGCACTCTCCAAAGCCTCCACACTCTTTTGGTAGTGTGGTGACCAGAACAGCCCACAATATTCCAAATGTGGCCTAAACAACATTTTATACAGCTGCAACATGACTTGTCAATTTTATACTCAATGTCCTGACTGATGAATTCACACATGCTGTATGCCTTCTTGACCACTTTATCCACTTGGGTTGCCACTTTCAGAGAACTGTGGACCTGTATACATAGATCCCTCTGTATGTTGATGCTACTAAGAGTTCTGCCATTTACTGCATATTTCACTTCTGAAGTACCTGCTCAGCATTAACCTGCTACCTGATGCCCAGTTTGGGTTTTGCCGCGGTCATGCTGCTCCTGACCTCATTACAGCCTTGGCTCAAACATGGACAAAACAGTTGAATTCCAGAAGTGAGGTGAGAATAACAACCCCTTGATATCAAAGATGCATTCACCAGAGTTTGGCATCAAAGAGCCGTAGCAAAGTTGCAATTAAAGAGTATTGGGGGCAAACTCTCCACTGATTGGAGTCATACCTGGTGCATAAGAAGATGGTTGTCATTGTTGGAGATCCGATATCTCAGGTCCCGAACAGTTCTGCAGGAGTTCCTCAGAATAGTGTTCTGGACCTAACCATCTTCAGCTACTTCATTTAAAGATCTTCCCTCTATCTCAAGGTCAGAAATGGGGATGTCCACCAATGGTTGCACAATGTTCACCACCATTCATATGTTCTCAGATACTGAAGCAGTCCATGTTCAAATGAAACAAGATCTGGACAATGTCCAAGCTTGGGCTGACTAGAGGCAAGTAAATTTGCAACATACAAATGCCAGGCAAAGACCATCTTCAATAAGAGACAATATAATCATCACCCCTTGGCATTCTGTGATTTTACCATGAACCCCTACTATCAATATTCTGGGGTTACCATTGGCCAGAAACTGGACTCATTGCGTAAACACTGGCTACAAGAGCAGGAATATTGCGGTGAGTAACCTTCCTCTTGACTCACGAAAGTCTGTCCACTATCTACAAGTCACAAGTCAGGAATGTGTTGGAATAGTCCACACTTGCCTGGATGGATACAGCTCCAATAATACTCAAGATGCATGACACTATCCAGGATAAAGCAGTCTGCTTGATTGGCACCACATCCACAAAAATCCACTGCTTCTACCACCTCCAAGACATAATGAAGAAATTCACCAAAAATCCTTGAACAGCACCTTCCTAATCCACAACTATTTCCATCTAGGAGGATAAGAGAGCAGATACATGGGAACACCACAATCTGCAAGTTCCCTTCTAAGTCACTCACCATTCTGACTTGGAAATATATCACCATTCTTTCAATGTCGCGGGGTCAAAATCTGGGAATTCCCTCCCTTAGGTCATAGAGGGCCTATCTACAGCATACATTCTGCAGCAGCTCAAGAAGGCAGCTCACCACTACCTTCTGAAGGGAACCAAGGACAAGCAATAAATGCTGGCCTGCAGTTGCATCCACATCCCAAGAATGAATTAAAAAAACACAACGGAGTATCTAGTCTAAGACATGTCTACCCATCTAACTACTACACAAGGTACAGTTATCAGTACAGCCTGGTCTGTGAACTGTATATGCAAATTCTATAGATATTTGTCTGAGGCTGTTAGCTGGAGGCTACCTCCATATTAAATTAACTTTGCCAGGTCAAATTTAAATTGTGAAGTCAAGGATAAAATGATTGGAACAGATAATGCCTTTGCTGGATGTGATCTGAAATAGATAAAATGAATTTAAAGCCAACAAGAAAAAGCAGAAAATCAACTGTTTGAAATTAAGAGATATATGGTTCAATTAAAGAAAAGAAAATGCATAGGTCTTCAGATAAAAGTAAAGTAATTTCTGCCAGACAACACCAGGTAAAACTGACTTGCAATAAAGATAACCTTGTTCAAAAGGAAACCATGAACTCTGTATGCATTCAATTTCTCAGGCTGTGAAAGCTCCATTTCTTTGCTGTGTGACCCAGCTGACCTATAAGACAGACAATAGATCTGTATCTGGTCTTGCTTTTGTTCTTTATAATTAAAACATATTGATTTTTCCACAGATATTTGTAAATTGTACTGCTGAGCAAGCTATTGCTATCCCAGAATAAGAAAATTCAATTCAGGCAGCAACACCCAACAGCTCTGAAAGCTACTTGAAGCAGCAACTATTGAAAGTGGAAATGAAATTCTTTTGGAAACTGAAGGAAATTATGGAGTGTCCATCCCATTTACCTTAAAAATTGGAATTATAGCCACCTTTGTCATTCAAGATCATGACTGAGATAACTTCTCCGAACTGAATCTTGTTCATTTTTGATGAATTTCTTTTTCTTTTTATCTCTATGGAGTTCATGGTCCTAGGAATGTGTGTTATCATGTGTGTTATTTTTAAGCACAAAACAGGTGCTGAGCATCCAATTCAGCAAATGACATTTGTACATGTTTAATTCACACCTAAAGTATGCTAACTATCATACTGAATTGAGCTCTTCCAATGATCCCAGCGGCTTATTGAACAATATTCAAGCAAGGTCCTTCATGTGTTGAAAAGTTCCCTTTAGAACTTGATGATCAAAAGGAACAGGATCAACAGCAGCACTAGATAGAGAAACCACACCCACAGCAAGTCATCAGAATGCACCTTCCTGCTAACTCCACTGAGGAGTACTGTCTCAGGTTGCTTTGCTTCATAAATGTAGTTGCCAGCAAGCTGTGGAATCAGTTGTAGGCACAACTCAATACTTAAACTAGCGAATGGATAACAGTGAATGTGATTGCCAATGTCAACATGTCCTTTAACCTCTGTGATGTGTCCCTGTCAGGCTCCAGCAAGTTTTATTGGAGGCATCATCTAGATTGTTCACCTCTTGTAAGGGAGTGTCATCAAGATTCTCTATGCAAAGAGTAGCAACCTCTCGTTTACGGACAGGACAAAGCATAATAAAAGAATGTTATATTTCACTCACAATGCTGATTTCATCAAGGTCTGCTATCAAACTGCACAAACTGCTATCTTGTTGCTGTGCAGATTCCCCTCCTCCCAACGGGAAATGTCGCATTCCTTTAATCTTGCTGTTGACTTTCTTCAGTGCATCATGCAGAAATGTGTCTAGTGTCCTAGCAGCAGTCCTGATGTAGTATTCCTCATCTCAGTCCTGTATGTAACATCCGTCTCAAGCCAAGATGCTGATGAGTGATGTGATAGACTTCTGTCTGTGATGGGGCTAGCTCACAATAACAACCATCCTGCTCCTAAGCATCTATCGTTAAGCTGAAGCAATGCTTCTGCAGACCAAACTCTTTAGGATCAACTTTTCACAACATCCAAAGTATGCATCCAGATTTTTGGTCATCTGAATTATGCTCCATAACTTTGTCATCATGATAAGATGATAAGACAATAAGAATTATAACAGGAGGAGGGATAGCTTAAACAGGAGAAAAGACAAAAAAGGCATTGATTCTCAGTGTTACCAGATCCCTACACTGTCTGCAAACAATGCATAAAAAAGTACTTCCCGTGATTCTATTTTCCAATTCCTAATACCCTAATGATCTTACAGTTTTTGTCCCAACCATGTTCATGACCAGCGTCTGATTACCTTTGTTGAGTCCAGTGATATGTTTTATTCATCACTTCACTATCACTCAAACAATCAAACCAAAATGCAGAGTAAAAATAGATTTGTCAAATCATTCAATTCTATCTGCATTCATTGGTTCATTCATAGAAATAATAACGAATTATGCTTGTGCAACCCATTAGTTTTTAACTTCAGCACTGATTTCCTAATGTTCCTCCATAAATTTCCACTACAGTTACAACTTGATGGATGACTGCTGATCAACCATTAAGAGAGGACTGCTGAGCTTGGTAGATAAGCTCTCAAGCATCTCTGGATCACGAAGATGTATTTATAGTCTGCACCATCCATGAATGCAATCTGTGGCACTCACAACTATATGGAGAAATGGGTGGTGAGAGAACAAGCTTGCTGTTATGAGAGGACAGCACTCTTTATTTCCATCGAGCTAATGCCATTTTCCATGACATCATTCCAGCATTCCTATGGTTAGGTGCCATTAATGTTTTACATTTATACTTATAGTTTTCCTTTAATGAAAAAGAATACAGGCACCATCAGAGTCATGAGAAAGATATTATAGGTTGAGATTAATAAAACACTTTAATGGCTTCAAGACATTCTGAACATGCTAGAGCCAGTGTCCACTCTAAGCTGTGGTCATGCAGTTCCTTGGAGATCCAATGGAACTCAATTGCCTTACGCATTAGGTTTCATTTGCAGAAACTGCTGACATGTACGCTGACGTCCATGGGCAGGAAAACAAACATTAGAGGGAATGTTGGACGCTTCTGACCTGAAGACATTGTTGTAATAGAGATAAATGGAAATCCAATTTGGAACATAGCAAGGCCTCAAAAACAGCATCACGATAATGACAATTGCTATTGATTAAAATGATATTGTTTGAATGATGAATATCAAATTGGGCCTCAGGATATCTACACTTTTGATAACTCAGTGGACTATTTTGCATCTCACTGTGTTATCTACACTTTTGATAACGCAGTGGACTATTTTGCATCTCACGGAGAGGACAGGCATATTCCCAAGTTTTTCATCTTATTTGTCATTGTACATTGTTAAATTCAAGGGCATGCAAACTTTCCAAGATGCTCATAGTGTTTTCAGGCTAGATTTTTTGGACTGTGGAGTTGAGGTTAGAAACTGAGGAGGGCAGAACAATTTGGGGAGTTTGGCTCAAGGATCTGGAAACCAGCTCCTCCATGCCCCAGCAATGGGACAGTGGACACTAAATTAATGGCCCCAATCTACCAACAATTCCTCCAGGGGGATTTCTGCTCTGATTTAAATGACGCTATCAGTTTGGATTCTCATTAGTTTTTAATTTTATGAATAGCTCCAAGTGTGCCTCCATGTTGAGGGACTGCAGAAATCCAACACTTGCAACAGCAAAGGCCACTGGCCTAGTTAGGTTTGCCAAGGCTCCAGAGGTATGAGCCCTCTGATTGGGTCAAAAGCATTGAGACCCTGCCCACAGTCCTGAATAGATGGTGAACACAGACTTGACCACTTAAGAGGTCAACTCAAGATAAGTTGTGCCAATAGGTACACAGCCAACAAGTCATAGGACCCCTCTTTGTTCCCAATGCTAGGGTCCCAAACTCTAGCCCATGATGTCAAGGACCTTCATGATTTCTCTGGGCTTTTCTTTTTGTTAGACTTATGCTTACTCCCTCAGGATAGCTTGCAAAAAACTGCATTGAAGTTCTATCTTAAAAAGATGACCATTGTCCTTTCATTAATACACTCTTTAAAAAAAATTGCTGATGCTTGCCTTAGTGAAAAAAATTGCCCACTTACAAATGTATCTTTTTCCCTCAACCCTCTTTGTGTAATTTTATTTTTTGAAATGTTGTCTTGCCTGTTGCAAGCTGAAGATACTGAAAAAAAAACTCCATAAGAATTACGGATGTTGTAAATCAGAAACAAAAACAAATTTCTGGAAAAGCTCAGCAGGTCTGGCAACACCTGTGGAGAGAAATCAGAGTTAACATTTTGGATCGAGAACTGAGGATACTGACGCTGTGCTGGACTGTTGGCTACTCACCCCAACAAATCTTTTTTTTCATGATAAAAGGCATGAACGGCTGGGAGGAGGGCAAGGGCAGCCTCCTGTCTGGTCCTATTTACATCTACCCTTTCATAGATGTATCTTCAAGCATGGAAACTGTGAAAGAATTCTCCTTTTCTTTGATTTGTAACAGTATTTTGACACTTATTGTAATATTCCTCTGCTCCTATGATAGAGATCAGTCAGAGTGTCAAAATTGGGATTCTTTTTACTCTTGCACCATATTAGGATAGTGAACAAATGATTCAATAGAGAAGCTATCCTTTTAACCTCATCTGATTTATGGCCACTACTTCTCTCCTATTTCTCTTGCCCTCCTTTTGTCCTGCTTTTTCTCAACACTGAAGGATAGTTGTTCAAACGTTCTCATAGATTCGCTTTATCAAATGATTTTTTTTCCTGAAAATTATACATATCTAAGGCCAATGGAAATCTCATATTTTGGGTAAATAGAACGCATATTTGCGTATTTCTGTGCAGTTAATTGTCAAATTCCAGCATTCATTTTGTAAATCTCTCAGGTTTTATATGGTACAAGTAATATGGGTTAATATTGAAGAATGGCATTATGATTTACAGAGATAATGCAAAGCAATCATTTACAGGATTGGTCCTTGAAGATAGCTGGAGATAACTGTTGTCAGCAAAATTACAAGGTGGCCTATGATTAGTGTCAAAGTATTGTGATTGGCTTTAGAATACGAGATGACTCTTGAAGGGATACATTAATTAAGAATACCAGATGATCAATCATACCAAGGTAAAACAGGGAATCAGTTTTTATTGGAAATATACACTTTCCTGCTCATAGATTTTTGCATTTATGCTAACAATATGTATTCCATTCAGGAAATTAATAGACCTTCTAAAGATATAATTAAATCGAAACATTGAAAATCCTCAATATCTATAATACAAGTATAAGAATGTTCATTTCTTTTGTAATTTATTATTTCACAGGATGTGGGCAGTGCTGGATGGCCAGCATTTATCACCCATCCTCGACTGCCCTTGAGGCAATGCACAGCAGTCTTTTTGAAATCTTGCTGTCTATGTGGTGTACATATAACCACAACGCTGCTGTGAAGGGTGCTCCAGGATTTTGACCCAGATATAGTGAACAGGCAATGTTATAGCGTAAAGTCAGGATTGAGTGCGGTTTGGAGGATAATGCGCAACTTTAGATTAGATTAGATTAGACTTACAGTGTGGAAACAGGCCCTTCGGCCCAACAAATCCACACTGACCCGCCGAAGCGCAACCCACCCATACTCCTACATTTACCCCTTACCTAACACTACGGGCAATTTAGCATGGCCAATTCACCTGACCGGCACATCTTTGGTCTGTGGGAGGAAACCGGAGCACCCAGAGGAAACCCACGCAGACACGGGGAGAATGTGCAAACTCCACACAGTCTGTCGCCTGAGTCGGGAATTGAACCCGGGTCTCAGGCGCTGTGAGGCAGCAGTGCTAACCACTGTGCCACTGTGCCGCCCACTAAGTTTATTTGAAACTTTAACACCCTCACTAGAATAACTCTATATTTCATGAATGACTGTGCTAGCAAGTGACTTTTATTAACAATATCGTGAGGGACACATTAGCATTTAAAATGTATGATACTTTAGTCTGCCACAAACAATGGAACATAATTATATAATTAAAATAGTGCAGTATATTTTTCCTATCGAAATGCAGATAATGTATCCATTCTATAAAGATCCATATTCTGTTTAACTTGGCATTGACTCAGTTTTTCATCTACTTTCTATTAATGTCAATATAATGTAAGGGTAAGATGTGAATTTGCTGGTGTGAAACAGGCCCCTCTGTCAATAGACATATCCTGTTGGAACTTAACTGTTGGAAACTGAATTTGGGCTCCAGATTCTGTAATGGTGAAAAATTTTAAGAAATTTATTCCTTCTCTAGCTTTCAATTAGATTAACCAGAAATTTAACCACTAAACATCAGCAGTCATTCTAGTAACATTATTTTGCTTTATCGCTAATAGGAAGTGAGTGCTGTCTTTCATGGATAGTCATGCGCTCACACTCTGATGGCCTGCTGTTCAGATGGGCCTGTAGTCTCACCCTGCATACTATGCGTAATGTTGCAGATTGTTATTCCAATTCTCAGTATTTGTATTATTGTTATTATTAGGGGGTATGTGTATCTCTGAAAGTTCATTTCGTTGTCCTGGTTCCACAGAACATCGCAACGTCCACCTGAATGTGGAATCAAACGTGAACCCTCCTATAAGGGGTATGTATGATGTCATTCCTGTGCACGTACTTATCATTGGTATCATTTCTAATAGTATCAGATAACAGTGATTAAACCAAGGGATCAGAAATCTCAGCCATCTGTAAGATTGCGGATTTTTTTGTATATACTCAAGATGCTTTACAGATTGATGCTTAATTAGGAAAAACAAGTTGGAAAAGTAAAAATTTGTGACAAAGACAGAACTAGCTAAATAAATGTATTGATTAATCTGATAGTAATTAAAATCCAAAGTTGATAAAATTAAAGTGTTTTATGTGTTAAATAGATTATCCAAAATAGATTATTAAAACATTTCGCTATACAGAATATAACATGCTATTATTCAGAATACAAGCATCAATTGAAAGGAAATACTCATTTATATGTTTGCTTTTTACTGTTGCAATGATTTTGAGCCTCTGGTACTGACTTGTGTTGCAAGACACATATTATCCATCTCCCTTCCAAAATAGTCATGATTTGGAGATGCCGGTGTTGGACTGGGGTGTACAAAGTTAAAAATCACACAACACTAGGTTATAGTCCAATAGCTTTAATTGGAAGCACACTAGCTTTTGGAGCGTCGCTCCTTCATTAGGTGATAGACTATCACCTGATGAAGGAGCAATCACCTAATGAAGGAGCGACGCTCCAAAAGCTAGTGTGCTTCCAATTAAAGCTATTGGACTATAACCTAGTGTTGTGTGATTTTTAACCTTCCAAAATAGTTGAGTTGTTTAATTGTGGACTGGTTTGCACTGACCATATAGTTTGGAACTTGCTAAAAAGCATCTTAAGGTGACATAAAGAGACAGTATCCTTTAGCCTCGCAAGGTTGTTCGACACAATGTCAAAAAAAAAGATTGAAACAGCCCAGTCTCTCGCTTGTTAAAGCTATTTAGCCTTCAGGCAAAGCTTTGAGTTCCCGGAAAAAAATGTTTTAATGTCGCAAAAACGTGACAGGCTCTGTACTGAATTCTGGAAAATAACCATGATTACTCTAGCTCCAAAATTGTGTACTTGAATTAGAATTGCAATGAAATGTAAATTTCTATAATCTATTAAATTGATTAGAATAGTGAACTGGAATTCTATGATTGAACTACTTTGTTTGTCAAACGTGACTCATGATACTTTTGCATGTATTTCATTGGGAATATGTGTGATCGAAAGAACTGTTGGAACTTAATTTTAAAATCTCATTATTTCATCCAACAAAAAATGCTATCTCTTTATGACAAATATGTATGTATGCTTTGTAATTGGTACGAGGATTTTAGATGCATCAAATCTTTGTCAACTGGTCTGATAGTCTGCCTGCCTTTTAAAAATGAAAGTCTGTACCTGTTTTGTTTTGTGACTGAATTCACTGTTCCATGAGAGACATTTGCAATCAAGTCAGCTGAAGTAGTTCGAACGATGGTGAAATCGCAAAATAAAAAAAGTGAAAATGAGCTGCAGTCTACCAGACTGAAGCTTTGTCATGTATGTTGACTGATGTGCCTTAACACCTTCTGGTTTGAACCAGAGTGGTGTGTCAGTGAACAGTGCCCCCGCTCTTCTCATTAAATGTCACTGTCAGTTTATCGGAGCCGCTCGTATGAAATGGAAATTTATTATGCTGGAGCTGTCACGCTGTATATCTTTCTGCATCCTACTGCATTTAGAAGGAGGTTTCTGTGACATTTTGATTGTAGTTGGAATTGTTTTCTGCAGTTTGTTTTTACTTTGTACAATATGTTGTGTCCTTTCTCGCTGACAGCACTGGAGGAAAACCTCTTGTGCCTGCTGTTTCCGTGTTAACACGTCAACAAATGGGTTTATTGTCTTAAAGTGCCCCAAACCCCCTTGAGCAGTAAGCCCTTCATTTGTTGCATTGCTCTTGTTTTCTATCGCCAGTGTTTCGATTGGTCTAGTCTATGCTCTTAATATAGATGTTCCAGTCAACGTGTCATTGACTATCTCCTCTTCTGCTATGTTAAAAATTACAATGAACAATGGCCATGAAGATTCCCTTTCTCACTAGATTTTGAGTAATTCTTTTGATTTAATGGCAGTCATATAATATTTAATTACCAAGTACCATTTGTTAATTGAAATTAACAAGAAGCAAAATATTATTGCAGAAGAGACCAGAGTAAAATAAACCCATCTGTCATTGCATTCCAGCAATATCATCTGTCTGATCAACTGTATGACCTTTGCCGCAGAAGGTCATAGGCTCATGTTATAATTGGAATGCTTAAACTAGCTTTCACTCCACAGGAGCTGCCAGACCTGCTGAGTTTCTCCAGCAATTTCAGTTTTTGTTTCGGATTTCCAACGCCCCCAGTTATTTGTTTTACATTACCAGCTTCCTTGGTACCAGGTATGACTCCAACCAGTTGCAAGTTCCCCCCTTTAGCCCTATTGATTCCAGTTTGGCTAGGGCTCCTTAATGCCACAGTTGATCAAATGTGGCATTGATGTCAAGGGCAGCCACTCTCACCTAATGTCTGAAATTCAGGTCTTTTGTCCATGTTTGATCTCAGGCTGTAATGAGGTCAAAAACTAAGTGCAATCCAAACCTAATGGAACCCAAACAGAATTTCAGTGAGAAGGTTATTATTAAACAAGTGCTGCTTGATGTGTCTGCTGATGACACCTTCCATCACCCTTACTGATGATCAACAGTAGACTGGGTTGGATTTAAGCTGCTTTTTGTGTGCGGGACATATCTTGGTATTTGTTCACAGTGTTGGGTAGATGCCACTGTTGAAGGTGTAATGGTACAGTTTGACTCAAGGCTTGGCAAGTTCAGAGCGATGGTCAGAAAGTTGACAGGGCCAGTAGCCTTTGCGATATCCAGTATCTTCAACCATTTCTTGATATCACATGGAGTAAATTGAGTTGGCTGAAGGCTGTCATCTGTGATCATGGGGATTGCTGGAGGCCACTGAAATAGATCGTGCACTCAGCACTTCTAGCTGAAGCTTGTTGGAAACGCTTCAGCTTTCTCTTTTCCATTGGGTTCTCCCATCACTGAGGATGGGAATATTTGGGGAGCCTCCTCCTCTGGTGAATGTTTTATTGTCCACCATCATTCATAACTAGATGTGACAGAGTTTAAATCTGATATTTTGTTTGTGAAGTTGTTTATTTTTATCACTTGCTGCTTAAGTTACTTGCCACCAAGGTAATTCTGATATTTTGTAGGTTCAACGTGTTGACATTGCATTTTTACAGGTACCTAGTGCTGCTCCTGACCTGCTCTCCTGCACTCTTAATTGAACCAGGATTGGTTGCCTGGCTTGATGACAGTGGTAGCCTGGGAGATATGTTGGGGTATGACATTACAGATTGTGTTGCAGTATGATTTAGCTGCTGCTGATGGCTCACTGAGCCTCATAGATGTCCAGCCTTAAGTTTAGATTTGTTCGAAGATTATCCCATTCAGCATGGTGATAGTCACACAACATAAGGAGGGTATTCTCAAGGTGTCTCCACAGAGATGGTACAATGGTCACTCTTGCCAATACTTGAGAGTGTGGTGCTGGAAAAGCACAGCAGGTCAGGCATCATCCGAGGAACAGGACAGTCAACATTTTGAGCGTAAGCTCTTCATCAGGAATAGCTTTTGACCAAAACATAGATTCTCTTGCTCCTCAGATGCTGCCTGACCTCCTGTGCTTTTCCAGCACCACACACTTGATTCTGATCTCCAGCATCTGCAGTCCTCACTTCCTCCCACTCTTGCCAATACTGCCATGAACAGATGAATCTATGGCAGGCTGATTGGTGAGGATGAGGTTTTTCCCTCTTGTTGGTATCCTCATCCCTGCTGCAGACCCGGTATACCAGATTTTAGGATTTGATTAGCTTGATCATTAATAGTATTGTTGAGCCACTCTTGTTGATGATCATTCAAGTCCTCTACCCAAAATAGATTCTGCTCCTACATTAACTCCTTACCAACACCTCTGCTGGATTCTCTGGATTACAAATCTAGTGACAATACCATTAGACCATTGGTACCCCTTTATTTGGTTGATGCCCATATGCAGAGCGTTTGCCAATGGGCTGCTGGTTGGTGCTGTAGGTTTGGAATTGACGTAGCATGATGTCGTATAGCAACTTGTCCATCCCCTTGACTGATTACAGCTAACATAGATGACAAGCTGCCTGGCTTTGTGACTGCACTAAGGAGAAAGGCAATACAGAAATACTGTGTGCCTTTAAGATCTAGCTAAGGGACTAAAGTGCAGAAAGGCAAGCTGAGGCAGGGATATCATGAGCATTCAAGAAGATGCAAAATAAGTTTGTATTAAGTGAGTGAGTGAGTAGCCCTGAGATGCAGCCTAGTTCAATGCATGAGCTTGTTGCCTGACCCAATGTGCAAAGTTCCCTTGCAATAACAATCCAATAAGAGGTGCCAGAGCGTGCCAAAATGTGACACTGACATACAAAAACATACTGTAAATGGATACGAGATGTACTAGGATGATGCTGTGAGGCTTGCATATGCAAAGTGCCAATGTCTATAGATGTGGGTGTATGCTGTCACAACCCCTGGAATAAGCACTACCATGTTGATCTCAGGTGTCTAAGATTAAAGTCCAGAGGAACAAGCACTGAGCTGGAGTCATCAGGTATCCATTCAGATTTTCATGTCAGAAATTCTCAACAACCAGTTTCTGTCTGGCAAGTGGGAGAATTGAGGTCGTACAAATTAATGAGGTGAGATTAGATAGTAACAATGACAGGGATGTTAATGATTGGTAATTCATTTTGATAGGCCTCTAGCGACTCACTAGCAAGACTCTTACTTCAACATTCCAAGATTTGGTTCGATCTATGAACATTTTGGTTTCAAAATAGAGAAGGGCATGGCCAGACATCTCATCCAATTTTCCTCAAATAGGGTCCATTTAGTTCAGGAGCTATAAGTATTCCACTCATTTTCACAATTATTTGAAGGAACAAGTGATATTTCCAACCCTTTGACTAACATATTCCAAATCTCAACTGTGGTTAGGGGGGAGAAGCTACATTTTACCATAATGTATCATAATTTACTTACAAATTATTTCCTCAAAAAACACTATCTTGTGAAATTATCAGTTTCAAATTATCTTTAATTACAATGTTATAATAAACTCTCAATGTTTCTATATAATTTCATCTCTGGAACTATCAGCCATCAAGTCTGACTCTGACTATTTATTGCTCTTAGATTAGGAATCCGTGATCCTAATCCAAAAAGAAATAAATTCTGATCAAGATCATGCAGAAGCGTGGTTATAAGAATGATCAGATTTCAAATTTAATATTCAAACCAAAGGACAGAGATAGTTCAACATGAAACTGTTTGATGGAAAATTAAATTTCTATACATAACATAATAAATGATGAGTCTTATTACCGAGTTAATCATGCATCAATGTCAATGTTCACTAATTAATAATAACTGCAGACTATTGGATTTCAAAATGTATTGAAAACCAGTCGAAAATTGATATAGAAGGATCTAAGGTATTGAGCACTTTTTAACATCAAAATTAGAGTACCATAAAAATAAGAGCAATGATATCTCCAGGAGCTTTTTCACCTTCCTCAGCAATCTAATCAGAACATTTTAATTGCACCCAGTTTTCAAATCCAATCACTGTAATGAAAAGCTAATCTACCTGATATAACATGGGTTTGGAACTTAATCAATTTGAATAACTGTCCCATGGAAACCCAAGCAAGGACTTGTTCAGCTTCTGATCGGACTCAATTTTCAAGAATGTCTAGTTTACCCTCCCCAGTATGTCAATTTGCTTAGACAGCCAGGTTTGACAAGCCATTTGAATGAATTGGAGCTCCCCATTTTGCCTCGGGCTTTGGTTCTTCATCATATCTCATTATATTTTGTTTGACCTCAAAAATATTGACATTTGGGGGTTTGTAGTAGTTCTAGTAGTACAAACCCCCAAATGTCAATATTTTTGAGGTCAAACAAAATATAATGAGATATGATGAAGAACCAAAGCCTGAGGCAAAGTGGGGAGCTCCAATTCATTCAAGTGGTGTCAGTAGGTGACAACTGAGCTGGTGACCAAAACAATCATTCCAACTAATTTTATAGAATTGTACATACACTTGAAGCAAAGAAACAACCCATCTAGCCCAACAGGTCTGTGTTGGTGTCTGTGCTCCACAATAGCATACCCTCACTTTACCTTTGGTCTGATGCTATGCAGAGAATAATGGTTGTGGGGCAATATGCACAGTATGGGGTCCACACTTAACCTAGTTAATTGAAATTGTGGTTTTATGCTAATCGTAAAGACATCCGTGGAATGGAAGATGTCATTCTATAGTAGGCTTGAAAAATTCTCATTTGAATCTTACCTTTTCTTTCACAATTGGCTTGCACTGTTTTATGTAATTCATGCTCATTTTTCATGTTTTCATTGATTCAGGTAGTGCAACTTGAAATTAATATTACTTTAAAAATTGCCAAAATTATTGCTTGCCCATGATTTCTGAAATCTTCCTATTTTCATTGCTTAAGTTAATAGATAGAATTAGAACAAGTTATTTATTTAAAAATTCCAAATTGGCTGTTATTATAGAGTGTGAGTATGCCATAATAAAACTTTACACCATTAAATGCGATTACCAGTTAGTTTGTCAGTCTAAATAGACTATTTAATAGGTCTTTTAAAACACAAATTTCTAAAATATTAATGAATTAAATCAGTATGTGGCAGGATGCTGCAGTGTATTAGCTTGGCAATATTCTATGCCACAGACTGATAAGATGTATTGATTGGAGCAAGCATTGTCCATAGGGCGAGTTCATAATCTGTACGCTGTTAGCGAACAAAGTACCAATTACAATCAGGCATTTTGCCATTGGAAGGGATTGAGAATTGGAGGATAATAGAGAAAGATGCCTTTGCAATCCCTCTCAATGTGGCATTAGCATTGGCAGCCAGTCATAGAATGATAGAGTTCACATCCTGCTCATGGTGCCCGTTAGTTTTTTCTTTGAAATAGCTATCAATTAATCCCATTCTTTTAATTCTCTAACAGCTTGACAAATATTTTCTTTTCAGCAAAATATTAAATTCTCTTTGGAAAGTTTTCAATAAATAACGTGTCATCCCAAGAGTTCAAGCCTAAAGAAGGAAGACAATATTTCCGTGGAAAGCTTTTAGAAAATTCTAGAACTGATTCTCTGATTTCATACCCCTGAAAGCCCCCACCCCTTTGCTTTTTCCATTTTGTCATTAGGAGCTGTGTCTTCAGTAGTCAAGGCTTAAATTATGAAATTCTTCATCTTAATCTCTGTGGCTCTCCATCTCTCTCGTGTCCTTTCAGACACACTTCAAACTTTCAGCTTTGACCAAGCTTTCATTACTTGTTCTCATATCTCCTCCTTTGTCCAAGTGTCAACGTATTGATTGATTATGAATCTGTAACGTCTGATGGGACATCTTACTCTCAGAGGCATCAAATATATAGTTGCAATTTGTTAATGATAGGAGATATTTCCTGCCAGCAATATGTATTAAAAATTTGAGTGCACATTGTCCAAAATTTTGCATCTGCTAACATATGATCAATGTGTCGTTATAATCTGCATGTGAGATCTTTCAGAAGTAGTGCAAAGTTAGGATATTAGTTGTTATATATTAAAGGTGTCTTCCCCAAGAACTCCGAAAAAAATGGTGACGTTGTTAGCTCTTGGGTATGTTTGTGATCACTGTTATAAGCAGTTGACTATTTGTAAGAAGTTTCAAATTGTTTATTGTGTTTACTAAGCAGCAGTTAGATATGATGTATTAGTTAATTAGACAAAGATAGGAAATTTATGACCTGTGACACATAAGAATACTTTAACAATTCCAAAGCTGTTCAGTAAAATGGTGGAGTATGGGCAGTGGGACCCCAAGGTTTGCTGTGGTGAGTTGTTCATACCTGATGTTTCAGATTCTTGGTGGTAGATTTGGTTGGGACACTCTTTGTTCTTCACTTCATTCCTGATCTTCTCCAAGAATGTGGTGGCTCATTCCTCTGGACCCCTGTCTCTCTGTTTCTCTCATTTTCCCACATATCCAAATGGATATACCTTACTTTAGGGTGGGAAATCTATACAGTGTCAATTTTTTGTCCAAACCCTTTTGGTCAGTGACCATGGGTAACTTCTCATGATGTCAGGGTGACCATTGTTCCCTTGCCCATTGTTGGTTGTCATTGCTTCGAAGATCAAAATAGCATTTTCTTCCAAAAACAACATTATTAATAAGGTACAGTTGGCATGTTCAATGGAACATCATGACCTCTGATTCTTGTGCCCTTTACTTTGATAAACAAGAGGTTTGTATTGTGTTTGTAAAAAGGTTAGTTATGACTGTAACATAGTTAAATGTGGTCTCATACAACAGAACAAGTACTCAAGAAGGAAGGTTTTTTTTAATTCAAATTTCCAACATAGTAGAGAGGAAACAAAATCTTTTTTATTGTTCTGAATTATAAATTAGGATCAGAAATCAAGCTAACACCAAATCTACATGATTGCACAATTTCAACCTTGAGTGACTACATCGTACATTGAAAGAGAATAGGCCAAACTAAATCCACGGAATTAACTGCAAATAAAAATAAATAAAGGAAAGACACTTAGAATGTTGTTAGGACTTAAAGTATTAAATTCACTAACTCTAGCTGAGATGCATCTGAGGTTGGTAAAAAACGTTAAGGGCATACAAAAATAAATGCTCTGACGACAATCTTACAATCCTCTTCAGATCTCGAGGCAGAGCTAAAGACCTGGAGGACTGTACACATCACACCCTTTCTGAAAAAGGAGAGGGATACACCCAGCAATGTGTCTTGGTTGCTGACCGGATAGTCAGTGAGAGCTGTGTCACCTTTTTCCAAGAATGCTTGTGCATCAAGTGTTACTTAGGCTCTTGACAGGTCAGTGATGGGCCTTTCACATGATCAAGGATCCCAGGACCAGACGACCTACCCACGAAGAGATACAGGCCATTCAGAGACCAGCTCTTTTATTATACAACAGTTCTGGTGCACTGGCGTCTGCTGTCAGTGCTACACTCTCCTGAACCCTCAGGTGATCATTGGGTCTTATGCCATTTGTGAGTGGTGTGGGAGGGGATTGGCAGCTAATAGTTGTCAGTGGGTACCATATTGTGTCCATGACTTTCAAAACACATTTTTCATAAGTGTCATAAAATGGACATAATAGCAAAATTTGGCCCAAGGTTTTTACAGGACATTGTTTGTATGAGACCAAAAGCAGAGCAGGAAATGCAAAACAAAAGATGAAATTCAAAGTAGGATGGAAAATACAGGATATAATAAGCATGTCAGGCATCATGGATTGGGGTGGGGCGGGGCAGAAGGGAAGTTGTTCTTCAATGTCAGGCTCTCAATCTCTGATTGAGGTATTAAGTGTTGGGAAATGGTGGGACTTGCTGAAAGGCACCACCCTGGTTTTGCCTCCAAATCCTCAAAGCCCTCAACCAACACCTTTCCTCTTCCCAATGGTCCAGGTGTCCAGCAGGAATCCTTGGAGTCGGCTTTGGAGCATCAAAGCCAATGACCATCATTGCCAGTAATGCTACTAGTACTAAAGGGTTCCTTGTCTCTGATTATCTGAAAATGGACTTCCAGACCAGAAAGGGTTTAATAGCATGTAGCCAGTTAAGTACTTGAGGGAACATAAACTCATTGGGCTGTGGAAGCAAGGTATGGTTGCCACTAGTGCAGTATCCTGTGTGTGTGTGTGTGTGTGTGTGTGTGTGTATATACACGTATCTGTATGTGGGGGGAGAGCTGACAACTGTCACTAAATTGCCAAGTTTTCGGTCCGTGTCCTCTCATTAACTACTTGTAAATGTTAGTAAGTGACTTTTACTTTGGTAAATTAATTTTATTTTGATCTGAAGGGAGATAACTCCTGGTGACCCTCTAGGATAGGGAATAGGCACACTGATCTTAATATATATGTGATCGCTTAGGAGCTGAGTAAAGTGGATGGAAAATCAAGGATTACAATCGAAACAACATTCAGTAATAAAGTCAATGAAAAGGATAAAAGTGAGAAGAGGACTTAAATAGCCTATGAAATGGACAAACACTTGACAGAGGAAATGTAGGGCAGAGAAATGCAAGTGCTAAGTATTGGTAGGAAGAATGTGGAGAGGTAATACAAGGTAAATGTTACAATTAGAAAAGGGATGCAGGAGCAGAATGTACCTACAGAAATCTTTCAAGGTGGCAGGGCATAGTATCCTTGACTCTATAAATAAGGAGATAAAGCAGAAAAGCAAGAAAGTTATGTTAAATCTGTGCAAAGTGTTCATTGAATAAGTAACAGTTGAAGAATCGTGTCAGCTTCCAGCCATCATACTTCGGGAAAGGTGTGAAGAGAGATTTACCAGAATCATATCAGAAATCAAAGACTTCACTTGAATGGAGAAATGAGATGAACCAAGATTTTTTTGCAAAGTTGTTAAACGGTGTTCCAAATCATAATTTTTAAAAATCAATAAGTAAGGAAAACAATTTGCAAAGTCATGTCAGCATCAAGAGGGCACAGATTTAAGGTAATTGAATAAAAATACCAGAGCTAACATGTGGAGATATTTTATTTGAAAAGAAAAATAGTTGTTGTGATCTTGAATGGATTACCTGAAAGAATATTGGAAGCTAATTCAGTAATGATGTTCTGATAATGTCTGGATAAATTGAGTGGGCAAAAATTGGCATATTGAATGTAATGTGGGGAAATGTGAGGTTATGCACTTTGGTAGGAAGATGAGAGAAGCTGAATATTATTTAACTGGAGGAAAAACTGTGAAAAGCCACCAAAAGAAGGGTTTGGGAGTCATCATCGTAGTGAATCACATCCAAATTCAGCCAGTAATAGGGAAGGAAATTGAAATATTGGCCTATATTTCAAAGGGAAGATCGTATAAAACCAGAAAGGTTCACTCATCAGTCCATAACTGGAAATCTGTGAATAATTTTGGGCCCCTTATCTGACAAAAGGTACAGTTGTTTTTGAGGCAATCCAGAGAAGATTCACTCGGCTAATACCAAGTATGGAGTGAATGTCTTATGAGGAGAGATTGAGTAAGTTGAGCAAGTATTTATTGAAATTTAAGACAACGAGAAGAGACAAACTTATTGAAACTTCTGGGATTCTTATGGAACTTGACAGGGTATATGAGGAAAGGCTGTGTCCCTTTATTGGAAAGTCGAGGACCATAGGACATAAGCTCAGACTAAGGGGATGCACATTTCGACAGAGATGAGGAGGAATTTCTTCTATCAAGGGGTAATGAATTTGTGGAATTCGTTATCACAGAGGTCTGTCAATTCTGAGATTGACATTTTTTAATTGGTAAGGGAATTGAGGGTTATGGGTAAAAGGCAGGAAACTGAAGCTGAGGACTATCAGACTATTACCATGATCTAATTGAGTGTCAGAGCACAATGGTCTGAATGATCTACACTGTTCCTACATCTTATGGTCTTACAGTCTTAAATAATTGAAGAGATAAAATAAATTGCGTGATGATGGGGAAGGACGAGGGAACAGGAAAAATTGAATCACTCTTTGAAGGAATCAGTAAAAGCATAATGGGCCAAATGTTAACCTCCCACACTGAATCTTTCTGTGCAGCTTCAGGTATTGCCACTTAGTTTATGGAACATATACTGCAGTATTCAAGTTTATATTATAATGATATTTAAACTGCTTCAGGTTTGTAAAGACTTTTAGAGAGACACATCAATCCACTTATATACAAATCTAGTGTAAGAACTGTTTTGATTTGTTCAAGACCTATGCCCCTCTGCCTCAAGTAATAGTCTTAGGTAATGTGCTTAAAATGCAGCTTTTTGCAGTTGTTCTGCGAGTACTCAGTAAAACAAAAGCTCTGTGCAGAAGATCCAAACATAGCCCAACAACTGTTTATACATTTCATAACTAGTGGATGAAAATCAGGAAATGCTGAATAAAATGAGTCGAAGAACAATAAATATTTGAAATGTATGGCAGGTCAATCATACAGTTGAACAGTTCCACCCAAATTTGATTTTGTTATTGGAGTACCTGCATTGAATTACCTAATCCCAACTATAATGTGTCACTGCAACCAAAGTAAACCCAATTCAAAAGGTCTTACTCCCTCATGACATTATTCCTTGCACAAATGAATAGACTTGCATTAGTCCTTGGGAAGTCATCATTTTTGAACTGTAGCACAGACAGAAAACAAGGGAAAAAGGTGGACTAGAAGGTTTTCCATGTAAAATGTAGATTTAGAGGATTAATCAAATTCAATTATTGTTGATTTAGAATCTGTCGAGTGTTGAAACAGAACAGAACATCAACTCAGAAATTTTTTATCGTGTGAGGATGGAAATAACAGGTCAACTCGGAGCACTTTTTGAGGAAATAGTTGAGAGAAAAGAAATGGACAGAATAGCTTGCAATTATATAGCATTATTTACTGACCCAGCACATTCTGAACAGTAGTTGCTCTTATAAAATCAGAAAGAACATAATAACAATGACTTTATTTAATTAATGTCTTCTGCAAAATCTGTGCTGAAAGTGTCATGATATCATGGGCATCCAGTCCAACCTATCGTGTGTGAATTTAGGTAGTGAACATCAATAGGTTGTTGAAAACTTGGCAGTGCAATAACTACGTCTGATTCTGTTTTGCAAATGTACATTGCAGCTGGATTCACTTATTTGCAATTAGCAGTAAAACCCCAGGCTCACTTTCACTTTGGAAGATCAGGAATGCTAAGGGTACCTGTGGAATACTTACCATCACCTCAGCTATGATTAAATAAATTAGGAGTCAAACCAGACTGTATCTCCTTTCTCGCATACAGTTGCATGCTGAGGATATTGTCCTCATTCGTTTGGTATGGCTTCTCTGCATAATCTTTCCTTCCTTAATAATGGACATAACACCGCATATATATATATATATATATATTTGCTTTTATCCTTCTTGCTGTTACTATTTGACCAGTAGGTTCAGTGTCACCAAATCTTAATAAAAACTTACATTAACCTAGAAACACTGGCAGGCAAATATATTTGTCAATATATTTTTGATGTTTCTACACAGTCAACTAAGCAGTTCTTACTATTCTATTCACTATGTTCATCATTCTCTGTGTGAGGGCAGGTCCAACCCACAACACTACGATTCCACCATAGATATGGTTAAAGTGGCAGGGCCCTTTTGCACTCCCTTTTTGAACAGAGATTTAACCCCAGGCTAGCCTGATCCATACCAACCATGCATCCCCTGATCAAAGGAGTTTGAGTTGCTGTGGCAAAGACACTTTTCCAGGCCTGTTGCAGCCTGGAGCAATGCAGGGTGATGGTAGAGGTCCCAATTTCCTTTCATCACTCTATTGACCTGACTGGCATTAGTGGCATTGGTGTGTGTTTTAAGAATTTGCAGGTTGATAATCAATCTGTTGGCTTTGTTATACATACGCCTTCCTTGGCCATCATGTCCTACAGTTGGGCTTGAATCTAAAGCGCCTGACTGAGGAGGAATGCTTCCCATTGCACCTCAAGATGTTCCTGTCTTTTATAATAACAATCAGTACAGCAACTCGGGAACAATATTTTGTGAAAAGAATACTCTAAGGGCTGTTAGTGTTTTAGATCTCATTTAAAGGGTGCCCATGCTTTTGCAACAAAAAAATTATGAAAATTATTTCTATTTGATGGCTAGTGAAAGCAATGTATTCACCATTAATAAATCATTGGTACAGTGTTAATCAGCCATCACGACTTTCAGTCAGAGAGTATATGTCCAAATGAGAAGATTCTGTGGACTTGAAAAAGTAAGAACAGCGAGAATTACAGTAATCTCGACAAATTATTGAACAATGTGAACTTTAAATTGTATGCTTGGCAGCTATAATCTGTTATTCCTGCAAAAGCTTTTAGGTAGATAGTATGTCTTGAAGGGGTTAAGGTACAACAAGAAAAGCTGCATTCGGGAGGAGGTAATAGGAATGAATCTGACAGCCTTGTGTTTGCAAAACGGAGGAGTAGCTCATGAACTTAAGCTTTATCATTGCTTCCTTGCAACTGTGCCATTATCCTGCACGGGTCTGTAATAAATTGTCGGATTTTCTACTCAACTGAAATGATAGGATGAAAATTGAACTGCACAGTTTGAGTTAGCCTTCGAGAGACGTAACTGAATTTCCCACACACAAGTACTATAATGATAGATAGTACCTGTACCCAGGTGAAGAGTTAGCAGTTACATTTGAGATGAAAACTGTTAGCTGAGACATTTATCTGCTGCCTCCTGCCCAATCTCTGGTCAACAAGGTCAAACCAATGAAGCTGCAATTGCAGAAATCTGTCTGTGGTAGTAATGTTTAAACTAAAATGGTTTTGCTCAAAACCTTTTTCCAGTGTCATTAGGGAATAAGTGCAATAATAAGCACAGGCTGCTGGACGATAGCACACATTAAACTTCCAACATGTCACATTCAATAATGTGCAGAGGGAATTGTGCGTAGGCTTTTGTTGATATCCTACCAAATATATACAATTACTCTAAGGTACCTTGAAGACAACTTACAAATTTCTGTGAAACAAATATTATGGTCAATAGTAACATCCTGATATTAATACCTTTATTAATGCTTCTGATCTGGTTCAGGTCAATCCATGACTTCCTTACAAGTTAAATAACCAATATGCATGCACAATGTACCCTGTAGGCTACTTCAATATTGCTTTTTTGAATACAGAAAAACACAAGGATGTATAATTTTTGCAATGATTGATGTAACATGAGAAACTTCAATAAATCTATATTGTATACAGATACCTCCAGTTTTCATCAGAAAACTGAACTTTTTCTCTATCACTTTACAGTGCCAAAATGGAAATGTTCACTAATTATGCACAAAGTTCATCTCATAACAGGATAATATGGATTTTTTATCGATGGAAGCTTGTTTGGTATGATAATGAGACTTAGGTGGCCCTGTTTGGACCAATTTATTTTTTGCAACTAGATCTATGAATTCAATAAACATTCTCGCACAGCAGACCTGCTGGTCCTTTTCTGAAGACTGCTTTTATATCCTGATGTATTACCAGGCAGCTCCATTTGAACATACAAGACAATGTCAGTTGTTCCCAATAGAAGATAGTGCTGGTAATACTGGTGATGATGACTTACCAGCAGCAGTAATGTTATAAAAGTAAATCTTGAAATCTGGAAGGGAAAAAAAAATGTTATAAATGTGGCCTGGCAAATCATTATTATCCCTACATCCAAATGGAAAATTAAATGATAACACAAATTGTACCCATACCGCACTCCAATTTTCTCACACTCTGGTGTTTGTGGATCCCAGTTTGAAAATTTATGTGCCAAGCAGCTATATTGTCACAGCACTGAAACACTGAATCAGAGAATCGATTTGTGTGATCAGCTGTCAGCACTAACCTCTCCACCTAATTGATGAACTGAATCATTAGTATAAAGCCAATTTGACTTAGTCATTAATGCATAGCAATAATTAGTTTTACCAGTCTAACAGTTACCATCTCACTTTACTGACTGATGTTGAGACTTACTAATAGAGGAACAATGTTAAAACAGATTGTAGTCTCTTAAACTGCCCACAGACTGGTCAGATTTTAAGTTACTTGATTGGATAGTTTCAATTTCCATATTCATTTTCAAAAGTCTGATTACCGGCTTGATATTTTGAAGTTAAAATGGAGATCAACAACTAGCAGATTTAACCTTTGCTTATCAGAATACATGCAAAATTGAAGTATTTTTTCTTAACAAATATAGTACAGGGATGACTTTGCTAATGCCAACCAAAAACTTTACAGCCTGGAGTGGGCACATGAAATCTCTCCCAGCGGAGAGATTTCTGCCAAGAGTTCACATTGAAACAACTGTCACTTGACTATAAATTTCCACAGGCATTACAGATGAATGAACTGCATAGGTGAAAAGTTGCCATATTTCATGTGGTGCTTTTTACCATCTCATGACAATATATCATCATCGTACTGTGACAAGGTTCACTACAATACACAGTTCTTTCATCAGTGGCTCTGCATTAATTCTGTACCAATAGGTAGATTGGAAATTACTGGCAATGGAATATTCAAATTATTAATCTCTGGAAAGAAATAACAGGTTAATATTATGATGAGTACCTTTCATCACAACAGTTCTATTCTGTTTGAAATTTCAAGTTTTCTTGTTTTATTTTCAATCTGTGATAATTTATTTGCACTCAACACATTGCAACAGTATTGTTGTCCAGGATATGTTAGATTGCCTTTACTTCATTAATAGATACAAATGAAAATTGATATGAACTATTGTACATCTATGGTATTAAGAGTTTTCATGCTTATTTTAATTTCATGATCGTTACGGAAATGGCCGCAGTTGATCTGGAGGGAAAGAACAAAACAAGTGATTGCATAGCAGTAGCCAGTTTTGCAGTTCACTCAATTTCCTTCCTCCCTTGACAGTCCCTTTAGTGACACTATTCAAGTACTCCTTGCAGAAATGTAGAGAAATGCAGTTGTTTGTTGAACTACTAGAAGCTAGTTGGAAATTATCTCCAAATTTCAGATTCTTGACAAGAAGGACATTTGGCGTTGTGTCTATAAATGATATCTGGTGAACTATCACTGATAGGAAGTCTGTTGTCTTAAGCATGGTTGTGATGTTCATGCCCAATGTGATTTGCCCTTTACAAATCACCCTTCCGGCAGTGATTGTGGGTGTGATCTAAATAAATCTTGAGGTCAACTAGTCTTTTATATTACTGAGGGCTGAATGCAAGGGAAGGTTGGGGAAGAAAACTCCTCTTTTTATCAACTTTTGCAATTACATCCATAGTGCAAAGGGCAGAATCAGTATTATTAATCACATTTGATTGAACTGCGAGATAACTTTGCACCCAGAATGTTAATTTTCAACAATTCATCAAACACATTTGGTTAGGGAACTCTTATATTGCAACTTCAAAATCCCCTTTAAAATATCTCCATGCACATTCTGAGTAAGTCTCTGTGATTTCATCTGGACTCGGTAAAAATTCATCCCAATTGGTTAGAAGCAATGTAATGATTTCTAATTATTGTATTTGTTTCTTCAAGCAGGCTAGTCTTGTTTTCTGCCTACAGTAAATGGGAAATTGATAAGACAGCAAATTGAATTAGCTATAAAGACAATGTTCAGTTCAGAAATATAGTATATCACATTGTGCTTCATGATTACAATTTTGCTAGTTCATGAATTGAAATCTTGTAAGGCTATTTTTAAATTCTGTTAATGATTGGAGACATCTATTAATGATTGTATCAAACTCAAACGAAATATCATTACAGTAGCTGATTTAGTGCATTTTTTAATATGGCCTTATCGATCCTATCTCTATAAACCAATTTGATCTCTCCCAAAAAAACATTGGTTGTTCGAAAAACAAGAAGATTATTTTTGTAACAACTTCTCCAACAAACAACTTTAAATTGTCCAAAAGACTCTGTATCCTAAGACCTGCCTCTATAATTTCTTGAATGATAATTCCCTGATCTTAGTCAGCAGATTCTTCAAAACTGAAAAGTCTTTCTGATAATTCATGTATCGACATAAGTAAGATCACCAAATTATTTGCATCTGGAGGAGAAAAGACAGGACAATCTTATGGACAGTATCTTTCCTCTCAACAGTTCTATGTCCATTAACAGAATAAGTCCTGTTTTTCCGGCATTTTCTTAAAATTGGAACTTAGGAGACAACAGCCCATCTAAATCTGACTCTCTTAGAGTCATAAGGTATGGAAACAAACCGTTCAGTCCAACCAGTCACTGTCAGCCATGCTGCCAAACTAAACTACTTCCACTTGCCTGGATTTGGCCCTTATCTCTCAAAGCCTTTGCTGTTCATGAATTTATCCAAATGTTTTTTAATCATTGTAACTGTACCTGCATCCATTACTTTTTCTGGCAGTTCATTCTATATACAAGCCACTCTCTGTGGAAAAACATTTTGCCCCCGGTGCTCTTGTTAAGGCTTTCTCCCCTCACCTTAAAATATGCCCCCTAGTTTTGAACTTCTTCACCCTAGGGAAAGGATACTTGTCATTCACCTTATCTCTGCCCCTCATCATCTTTAAACCTCAAGGTCACCCCATAACTTCCTACACTTCGTTTAAAAAAAGTCCCAACCTCTCCAGTTTATTTTTATATCTGAAATCCTCCATTCCTGGCAACATCCTGGTAATTCTTTGCTGAACTCTCTCCAGTTTAATGATATCCTTCCTCTAACGGACGACCAAAACTATACACAATACTGTAAAAGAGATCTCACCAACATCCTGTACAATGTGAACATGACATCCCAATTCGTGTGCTCAATGATATAAGCAATGAATTGAAAATGTGTTGCTGGAAAGGCGCAGCAGGTCAGGCAGCATCCAAGGAGCAGGAGAATCGATGTTTCGGGCATGAGCCCTTCTTCACGAATGAGAAGAGTGTGCCAAGCAGGCTAAGATAAAAGGTAGGGAGGAGGGACTTAGGGGAGGGACATTGAAAATGCGATAGGTGAAAGGAGGTTAAGGTGAGGGTGATAGGCCGGAGTGGGGGGTGGGGGCAGAGAGGTCAGGAAGAAGTTTGCAGGTTAGGAAGGTGGTGCTGAGTTCGAGATTTGTGACTGAGACAAGGTGGAGGGAGGGGAAATGAGGAAACTGGAGAAATCTGAGTTCATCCCTTGTAGTAGGAGGGTTCCTAGGCGGAAGATGAGGCGCTCTTCCTCCAGCCGTCGTGTTGCTCTGGTCTGGCAATGGAGGAGTCCAAGGACCTGCATGTCCTTAGTGGAGTGGGAGGGGGAGTTGAAGTGTTGAGCCACGGGGTAGTTGGGTTGGTTGGTCCGGGTGTCCCAGAGGTGTTCTCTGAAACGTTCCGCAAGTAGGCGGCCTGTCTCCCCAATATAGAGGAGGCCACATCGGGTGCAGCAGATGCAGTAAGTGATGTGTGTGGAGGTGCAGGTGAACTTGTGGCGGATATGGAAGGATCCCTTGGCCTTGGAGGGAAGTAAGGGGGAGGTGTGGGCGCAAGTTTTGCATTTCTTGCGGTTGCAGGGGAAGGTGCCAGGAGTGGAGGTTGGGTTGGTGGGGGATGTGGGCCTGACAAGGGAGTCACAGAGGGAGTGGTCTTTACGGAATACTGATAGGGGAGGGGAGGGAAATATATCCCTGGTGGTGGGGTCCGTTTGTCGGAAATGACAACGGATGATGTGATGTATATGGAGGTTGGTGGGGTGGTAGTGAGGACCAGTGGGGTTCTCTCCTGGTGGCGATTGGAGGGGAGTGGCTCAAGGGCGGAGGAGCAGGAAGTGGAGGAGATGCGGTGGAAACAATCATCGATCCCGAGTGGGGGGAAATTGTGGTCTTTGAAGAAGGAGGCCATCTGGTTTGTTCGGTATTGGAACTGGTCCTCCTGGGAGCAGATCTGGCGGAGACGAAGAAATTGGGAATATGGGATGGTGTTTTTACAGGGGGCAGGGTGGGAGGAGGTGTAGTCTAGGTAGCTGTGGGAGTCGGTCGGTTTATAGTAAATGTCCATGTTGATTCGGTCATCCGAGATAGAAATAGGGAGGAGTCTGAAACAGTCCAGGTAAATTTGAGGTCGGGGTGGAAGATATTGGTAAAGTGGATGAACTGTTCAACCTCCTCGTGGGAGCACGAGGTAGCGCCGATACAGTCATTGATGTAGCGGAGGAAAAGGTGGGGGGTGGTGCCAGTGTAGCTGCAGAAGATGGACTGTTCCACATATCCTATGAAGAGGCAGGCATAGCTGTGGCCCATGCGGGTGCCCTCGAACTCAGCACCACCTTCCTAACCTGCAAACTTCTTCCTGACCTCTCCGCCCTCACCCCCACTCCGGCCTATCACCCTCTCCTTAACCTCCTTCCACCTATCGCATTTCCAATGCCCCTCCCCCAAGTCCCTCCTCCCTACCTTTTATCTTAGCCTGCTTGGCACACTCTCCTCATTCCTGAAGAAGGGCTCATGCCCGAAATGTCGATTCTCCTGCTCCTTGGATGCTGCCTGACCTGCTGCGCCTTTCCAGCAACACATTTTCAGCTCTGATCTCCAGTATCTGCAGTCCTCACTTTCTCCTAGAAGATATAAGCAATGAAGGCAAACATGCTAAATGCCCTCTTAACACCCTGTCTATCTGTAACACAAATTTCAAAGAATTACGTACCTAAACCCCAAGATCTCTCTGTTTGACAACACTACCCAGGCCTCCCATTAACTGTATAAGCCCTGTTCTCGCTTGAATTACCAAAACACATTCCCTCACATCTATCCAAATTAAAATCCATCTGCGATTCCTCAGCCCATTGACCCAACTGATCAAGATCTCTGTCATCTTATTCTGTAGTGCATTAGAGAGTTGAATTTAACTCTGTGGGTACTGGGAATTCAATCTGGACATCATTTTATCATAATTAAGCCAAATAAACAGTAATTTTAAATGTAATGTGTAACAATAGGTAGATTGAATACAATGGAAAGGAAAGTTGAGCTGGCTGGGTATATGGATTCATCCATTATAATTATGGGGGAAGAGGGAAACAAGTGAAACTTTATATCTTCAATGACTGACACCCCATGTATGCAACGACATTAGCTCTGAAGATAGGACTGCACTATACATGATGCAGTGTACAGGTTTCTCAAGTCAGTGTATATCATCTCCAGGTGGGTTTAGTAAAACATAGCTAAATGGTGATCGTGTCAATGATATATGGTCACCATTTAGCAAAACAGCTTTTGTCATAGTTGTAATCTATTTGAGCTGTCATGCATCATGTAAACCAGTAATGTTCATTGTGTTGTCCTTTATAAACCTGCCTCGGCATTGTATATCATCCAGGACAAACTGACAACATAGTGAAAGCAACTGCACATGTGCAAGATCTCATGTGACATTGATATTTATATGAACAAGATTTGTGCCAATGCTATTCCCCTGATTTTGAAGTCAGCCTCACAGTCTGCCCTGATCTGTAAATTGAACAAAGTTAACACAAAAGGAACCCAGGTTATTTTAAACGCTAGTACCAACATTTATCTCCTCTTTCAATTACAATTAGAACAAATTCAAAGGGGAAATGTATATAAATTTTCAGTATAAATAGAGAAAGCAGCAAGGCAAAAAATCCTAGTTCTAACTTAGTTTCCATGCCATAGGGAATCTAATCTAATCTAATGAGATGTGGTACCTTGTAATGCTGCATTTTCTTTTTATTGCTTATAAATTCTGGTCTTCAAATACATTCCCACAGCATATAAATAGTAATCAATAAGATGGATACCTCCTTAACCTTCAATTTTTCTCCTTCTCCACTTTGTTATAAGACGGTTTTTTCTAATATGAAGAATGCAAATGAAGGTTGTGCTAATACTGGAAGTAAAATAAAAATCAATCAAATCTACGCGAACTCCAGATTCAGATGACCTGCCGCCTTTCAATGAATCCATATGACCCATTACCTTCTAAGTTTACCAATTGCGAGATTGAAATATCTCACTGACTGTTCAAACATTATTACACACAGCCTGAGGGTGCCTGATCTACTACAATGTCAATTCTTCCAATTAAATTGCAGCTGTTTAAATAATTTATTTTTGATAATTCACAAGAGAAGATAATTCAGAGTGAAAGTAAATGTTTGGGTACTGCAAGAAATATTGAGTCATACAGCATGGATTCAGACTCTTCGGTCCAACCAATCCACACCAAATATGTTATTAAATTAAACTAGTCCCACCTGCCTGAGCTTGGCCCATATCCCACCAAACTTTTCCTAATCATGAACTTATCCAAATGTCTTTTAAACATTGTAACTGTACCTGCATCCACCATTTTCTCAGGTTTTGAACTTTCCCACACTAATGAAAAGATACTTGTCATTCACCTTATCTATCCCTCTGATGATTTTATAAACCTCAATAAGGTTACCCTGTAACCTCCTACATTCCAGTGAGAAAACATCCCGGCCTCTTCATTTTATTTTTATATCTCAAGCCCTCCATTTCCATCAACATCCTGGAAAATGTTTTCCTCACCCTTGCCAGTTTATTAATACCTTTTCTATGAAAGGGTGACCAGATTGCACAACTACTCCAAAAGAGGCTTCACCAACGTCTCGTACAACCACAACATGCCATCTCAACTCCAATGGTCAAAGACCTGAGCAATGAAGGCAAGCATGCTAAATGTCTTTTTAACCACCTTGTCTACATGTGATGCAAATTTCAAAGAATTGTGCACCTAAACCCCTAGGTATCTCTATTCCACAACACTACCCAGGTCTCTACCATAAATCCTGTCATTGTTTACATTACCAAAACGCAATACCTCACATTTATCCAAATTAAACTTCATCTGCCACTCCTCAGTGCATTGACCCAGTTGATCAAAACTTCTTGTAATCTCAGATAACCTTCTTCACTGTTCACTATGCCACCAATTTTGTTGTCATCTGCAAGCTTACGAACCATGCCTTCTATATTCTCATCCAAATCATTTATATAAGTGACAAACAAAAGTTGACTGAGTACTGATCCCTATGGAACATCATTGGTCACAGATCTCCAGTCCAAAAAGCAATCCTTGCCACCACACTCTGTTTCCGACCATAAAGCCAATTTTATATTCAGTTGGCAAGCCATATGAACTGACTTTACTAATTAGTCTACCATGTGGAACCTTGTCAAACACTTTACTGAAGTCCAAATAAATAACATCTTACTGCTCTGCCCTAATCAATCTTTTCAGTTACTTCATTAAAAAAACTCAATCAAATTTTTGAGGTACAATTTTCCTTGCACAAAACCATGCTGACTATCCCTAATCAAGTCTTGTCTCTCCAAAAGCGTGTAAATCCTATCTTTCAGAATCACCTCCAACAATTTACCCACCACCAATGTCAGAGTCTCAGTTCCCAGGCTTCTCCTTCTAGCCTTTTTTTAAACCACGGCACATTAGCCATCCTCTGAAATTTCACGCATGTTCACAGATGATACAAATATTTCTGCTTGGGGCCCCAAAATTTCTTCCCTAACTTCCCACAACATCCTGGGATATACTTGATCAGGGCCTGGATACTTAAATACGTTTATGTTTTTAAAGACCTCCAGCACTTCCTCTTCTGTAGTGTGAGCTGTTTTCAAAACAATATTTATTATATTTATTTATTTATGAGTTCTGTAGCCTCCATTTCTTTCTCAACAGTGAAATATTCATAAAATATTTCTCCCATCTCCTGAGCTTCAACACAAAGAATACCTTGTCCTACTCTTTCTCTCTAGTTGCTCTCTTGTTCTTAATGTATTTGGGGAATCTTTTTGGATTATCTTTCATCTTATCTGCCAAGGCTATCTCATATCCCAATCCCAATCTCAATCCAAAGATGTGCAGGCCAGGTGAATTGGCCATGCTCAATTGCACATGGTGTTAGGTGTATTGGTCATGGGAAAATGGGTCTGGGTGGGTTAGTTTTCAGAGAGTTGGTGTGGACTTGATGGGCCAATGGGCCTGTTTCCACACTGTAGGAAATCTAATTGTAGGGAATCTCATCCCCTCTTTGCCTTCCCCAATTCCTCCTTAAGAATGCCCCTACAAAGACCGTTCCCTCCGTGACTACCTGGTCAGGTCCACACCCCCCCCAACAACCCACCCTCCCATCCTGGCACCTTCCCCTGCCACCGCAGGAACTGTAAAACCTGCACCCACACCTCCTCCCTCACCTCTATCCAAGGCCCTAAAGGAGCCTTCCACATCCATCAACGTTTTACCCGCACATCCACTAATATCATTTATTGTATCCGTTGCTCCTGATGTAGTCTCCTCTACACTGGGAAGACTGGGCGTCTCCTAGCAGAGTGCTTTAGGGAACATCTCTGGAACACCTGCTCCATCAACCAAACTGCCCCGTGGCCCAACATTTCAACTCCCCCTCCCACTCTGCCAAGGACATAGAGGTCCTGAGCCTCTTTCACCGCCGCTCCCTCACCACCAGATGCCTGGAGGAAGAATGCCTCATCTTCTGCCTCGGAACACTTCAACCCCAGGACATCAATGTGGACTTCAACAGTTTCCTCATTTCCCCTTCCTCCACCTCACTCGAGTCCCAAACTTCCAGCTCAGCACTGTCCCCATGACTTGTCCGGACTTGTCCTACCTGCCTATCTCCTTTTCCAACTATCCATTCCACCCTCTCCTCCCTGACCTATCACCTTCATCCCCTCCTCCACTCACCTATTGTACTCTATGCTACTTTCTCCCCATCCCCACCCTCCTCTAGCTTATCTCTCCACGCTTCAGGCTCTCTGCCTTTATTCCTGATGAAGGGCTTTTGCCCGAAATGTCGATTTCGCTGCTCGTTGGATGCTGCCTGAACTGCTGTGCTCTTCCAGCACCACTAATCCAGAATCTGGTTTCCAGCATCTGCAATCATTGTTTTTACCCAAGAGATTATTAATCCCAGTTGTTTAAATCAAATATGTGATTCTTTTTAATCTTGACTGGAACTCAATATCTTTATTCATCCATTGTCACCTAACCTTACCAAACTTTCCTTTCACTCTAATAGGAATATACTACCTCTGGACCCTCATCGTTACACTTTTGAAGGTTTCTTACTTGTCAGTCAACCTATCACCTATGAACAGTCTACAATCAATTTTTGAAAAGTCTTGTTTTATACCCTTAAAATTTGCCTTACTCCAATTAAGAACTTTAACTTTCATGGAACACCTATCCTTTTCCATACAATTTTAGAACTAATAATATTTGGATCACTAGTCTCACAATGTTCCCCCTACTAACACCTCAATCACTTGCCCTGCCTTATTTCCAAAGAGAGGGCTCGGGGTCCTCCAGTGGTCCCAGCATTACAGATACCAGTCCTCAGCCAATTTGACTCACTCCACGTGATATCAAGAAATGGCTGGAGGCACTGGATCCTGAAAGGCAATGAGTCCTGATAACATTCCAGCAATAGTACTGAAGACGTGTGCTTCAGAACTTGCCACTTCCTAACCAAGCTATTCCAGTACGGCTATAACACTGGCATCTACCAACAATGTGGAAAATTGCCCAGGTATGTCCTGGACATATAAAGCAGGACAAATCCAACCTGGCCAATTGCCGCTCCATCAGTTTACTATTCATCATCAGTAAAGTAATGGAAGGGGTCATCAACAGTTCTATCAAGCAGCACCGGCTCAGCAATAACCTGCTCAGTGATGCCTAGTTTGGGTTTTGGGTTTGGGTTTGGGTCACTCAGCTCCTGACTTCATTACAGCCTTGGTTCAAACATGGACAAAAGAACTGAATTCCAAAAGTGAAGTGAGAGTGATAGCCCTTGACATTGAAGCCACATTTGACCAAGTATGGCATCAAGGAGTCCTGGCAAAACTGGAATCAATGGGTATCAGGAGACAAACACTCCGTTGGTTAGAGTCATACCTGGCACAAAGGAAGATGGTTGTGGTTGTGGAGGGTCAGTCATCTCAGGTCCAGGACATCTCTGCAGGACTCCCTCAGGGCAGTGTTCTAGGCCCAACAATCTTCAGCTGCTTCATCAATGACCTTCCCTCTGTCAGAAGTGGGTATGTTCGCCGATGATTACAAAGTGTTCAGCACCATTCACAACTCCTGATATTGAAGCAGTCCGTGCAACAATATCTGAACAATATCCCGGCTTTAGCTGACAAGTGGCAAGTAACACACAGGCCGCACAAATGCCAGACAATGACCATCACCAACAAGAGACACTCTAGCCACCTCCCCTTGACATTCATCGGTATTACCATCACTGAATCCCCCACTGTTAACATCCTCGGAGTTACCATTGACCAGAAACTCAACTGGACTCACTACATAAACACAATAGCTACAAGAAAATGTCAGAGACTAGGAATACTGCAATGAGGAAGTCAAGTCCTGACACCCCAAAGTATATCCGCCATCTACAGGGCACAAGTCAGGAGTGTGATGGAATGCTCCCTACTTGCCTGGTTGGGTGCAGTTCCAACAACACTCAGGAAACTTGACACCTTCCATGACAAAGCAACCCAATTGATTGGCGCCACATCTACAAACATTCAATCCCTGTACCACTGGCGCTTACTAGCAGCAGTGTGTACTATCTACAAGATGTACTACAGAAATTCACCAAAGATCCTTAGACAGCACCTTGCAAACCTATGACCACTTCCATATAGAAGGACAAGGGAAGTAGGTACTTGGGAACACCACCACCTGCAAGTTCCCCTCCAAGGCACTCACAATCCTGACTTGGAAATATACCGCCGTTCCTTTCCAGTCATTGATTCAAAATCCTGGAATTCCCTCCATACCCACATTACGGGTCAACGCACAGCAAGTGGCTTGCAACGATTCAAGAAGGCATGTTACCACCACCTTCTCAAGGACAAATAGGGATGGGCTATCAATGCTGGCCAGGTAGCGATGCCCAGGTACCTCAAATGAATAAAAAGAAAAGGGTCATGTTTTGCTCCTTCTCTAGTAGGAACATTTACATATTGACAAAGACATTTTTTCTTGAACACAATATACAAATTTTTCGCTATCCAAATCTTTAACACTTTGGCAGTCTCAGTCACTATCTGGAAAATTGAAATCCTTACTATTTCAATCCTTGTTATTCTTACATACATCTGAGATCTCTCTACATCTTTGCTTCTCAATTTCCTTCAGACTATTAGGGGGACTACAGTACAATCTCAAAAAGGTGATTATCCCTTTCTTATTTATAATTTCAACCCATGTATTTTCACTAAATGATTCCTCAGAAATATTTTCTCTAATTACAGTAGTAATGTTTTCCATAATCAAAAATACCTCTCTTTATATTCTTCCTATAACATCTAAAACCCAGAACATTGAGCTGCCAGTCCCATCCTTCTCTCAGCCAAGTTTTTTTCCAGCTACGATATCCAAATCCCATGTTCCTATATATGCACTGAGTTCATCAGACTTACTTGTAAGACCTCTTGCATTGAAATAAATGCAGTTTACTTCTTTAAATTACTTTGTTCTCTGACTTGCTCTTGCCTGTCTTTTCTAATTAATTTGCTGTTTTCTGATTTAGAACTTACTTTCTATTTTCACGGTTACTTCAGAAGCCCCCATTCCACCTCTCTAAAAGTTTACAGGTTCCCGAAATAGAACTAGCAAATTTCCCCACCAGGATATTTGTACCTTTCCAATTCAGGTGAAGCCCATTCTCTTTGAACAGGTCTATTCTGTCTCAGAAGAGATCCCAATGATCCAATAATCCAAATCTCTGCACATTGCAACACCTCTTCAGCCATTGATTTACCTCTCCTATCCTTTTATTCCTTCCATTATTAGAATTTGGCACCAGAAGTAAACCAGAGATTACTACTCTTGATGCTTTTTTTAACCAACCATCTAATGTCTTATATTCACTCTGCAAAACCTTAGCCCTTTTCCTCATTCCTACCAATGTGTACAACAACTTTTGGCTTCTCACTTGACGATATGCTTCAACTGTTTTGAGATGTCCTTATTCCTGGCATCAAGAAAGCAACGTACTATCCTAGATTCACGCTCACTGCCACAGAATCTCATGTCTGTCCCCCTGACAGGAGAGTGTTCTCCAACAATTATTCTTTTAAATCTTGGCAAACCATGTTTAAGATAAAAGTTAAGTCTTAGTGTCCAGGATCTGACTGCCAGTACTATTTTCCTCTGAGAAACTCTCTCTTCCGACAGTACCCAAATCAGAATATCTGTTTGAGAGAGGAATAGCTACAGGAGACTTCTGAACTACCTTTTTACCTTTCTTGATAGTCAACCATCTATCTGACTGATCCTGCTGTGTAATCACTTCTCTGAATCTATTACGCATCACACTCAGCGTCTCTTGTATACCTTCAGTGACATTGGGCCTAAAAGGAAGAAACTCTCAACAGTATCTTATATAAAAATAAAGTACCTTTCCTTACCCACAGATTTAATATTAAGCTTGCAAAAAAGAGAGAAAAATATTTAAATATATAAATATTTAAAAGAAATCAAACACTTAGCTGAACAAATGAAAAAGAAGACGCCTCCTCAAATAATCCAGCATTCAGCTTTCAATCACTGGAGGGAAAAAATACTCTTTCTCGAGCAGTCCACATGTAGCCCCGTCCTCATGCTCTGTATTAAACATTCTCTCCTTCTCCACATTTCCTTTACTTAAATTTTATTGGCAGAATTTTTTTTTTAAATCGCTCTGCAGATCAAAACTCAACAAACACAAGCTCCATTGAAAAAAATATCCTTGGTGTTTTTTTTTTAGACATTTGTTTTTAGATATATTGAAGTTTAATACAGAAAAAGAGAGGAAAGAATCTCTCCATAGAATGAGATTGAAAAAATCAAACATGTGCCATGGCCGTAAAAGCTTTCAAACATATGTAATTTAGCAGAAGTATTATTTAAAAAATTACGATCTTGTCATGATGAAGGACAGACATTTGGATTTCAAAGGTTTTTAATTTCTTTTGGATGGCCATATTTGATATTTTACTGCCAGATCTAGCAGGTAGGAAAATATTTAAGGGATGACTACAGCAGCTTCCAAATGAGAATTCATTTGGTTATGAATTAACACCAAAACAATTGAATCAAATTGAAGTTAGAAGGGATAGAATGGATGGTAACATCTATATTTTGAGAAAACAACAATAACTGAGTACATTATTGGATCAGTGGACCAACACTGGAAAATTTTAATTAATTTTAGAATTTATTCTAACAACAAAAATATTCTTTGTAGCAGAGAAATTGTTTATATTGCTGAATTTTAATGTGTTTGTTTATTGAAGATATGTTTATATTATTTTCTATATATACACCATTTTACAATGAAGATTAGAGACTCAGTCATAGATTTTAACAGAATCAAATTAAACATTAAATTTTATTAATATACCTTAAGAGAATATAATTCACTATTTGACCTGATATAATTATTTATTTCAGCATCATAGAACAGAAAGTATCTACTTGGCCCATTGTGTCTGCTGGCTTTTTAGTAGAGCAATCCAATTAGTCCCAATCCCCTGTAATTATTTATCCTTCAAGTATTTGCCTCCCTTGATTGTTACTATTGAATGTGCTTCCAGCTCTCTTTAAGTCAGTGTACTTCAGATTTCACTGTGCCTAAAAATGCTTTCCTTTGAACATTTCCTTTTATTCTTTTGTCAATCACCTTGAATCCGTGTCCTTTGGCTCTTATGCCACGAAAACTGTTACTCCTTATTTACTCTAGTAAAACCATTTTTGATTTTGAATACCTTTTATCACATCACCTTAGTCTTCGCTGTAGAAATAAGCCCCACTTCTACAGTCTCTTCACATAATTAAAATCCTACATCCCTGTACCATTCCAGTGAATATCTACTGCACCCTCTCCAAGACCTTGTCATTCATCCTAAAGTGCACTACCCATATTTGTACAGAATACTCCATCAGGGCTGTTTTTGTTAAAGATTTTGCATTTCTGCATTTGGGACTATGAATGATCCTATATTCTTTTTTAACAGCCTCCTCAACTTGTCCCCTTTCTCCCAAATATTTGTATACAGTGTTGTGAATAATTTCCTTTGAAGAGTCTGTTCTGGACATTTTGCAGATACCTTTGCAGACAGAATTTTTCTGAAACAATTTTAACCCAGCAAAATACACTAATCTCTCATTTACAGAATTTACACAGAATTAACAAAGAACCCAGTTTTTTTATTATAAAACACCACATTCAATCGCTGTGATAAATTGCCAATGTCACCTGAATTGTAGATTCTAAGACTGTTCACAATATTGATTAACAAATTGGAGGTCAGTGAAGAGTTGTGGCTGTGTCTCTCTCATGATGTTTCACGTTTTCACAACACTTCATATGTCTGTGCATAACTGTTGGCAGAATATTTTTTGGGACCAATTAATTGTATTCTTCATTTTGCACTGTTTAGGATGTAGCAGATTAGAATTGATGTATTTGACTGAGTCAGTTGAAATACTTATAGCTTCTGTCTGTGCCACCTATGATTTGCCAAATACGCTTTGAATTCTTTACTGCTTTGTTTCCACTTTGAAATTTAACTTCGAATAAGTCCAAAGAACTCCAGCAGTTGAGACGAGAAGAACAGCTCTTTGTACAATAGGTTAACTTCACTACCTGCAGCTGCCTACAATGGTATCTACAACTTTACCAAACTGCTTTCAGTATTGAAAAGCTACATATGTGGAGTCTGTTCAGTACATGTAACCACAACAGAAGCTTTACTTTATGTTAGAACAATATTCCTAAAAGACAAGGGGATAATATGTGTGTGAAATTATTAGGTGCTTCCACAAAAATCTAAAGCATTTGTATTTGAATGTTGCAGATGAAATAAATTCCTTGTTTAAGCCACCACTTTGAGATTTCCAAGGCAGTTTGTTTTCCACTAATACTAGTTCAATGAAGTTGACATTCTTTATTATGTGTTAACATTTATCAAAGCAGGTGATAATTTGGATGATGCCATTGATGCTGGTACATACTTAACGTGAAATAAATCCCATAACTCTCTGCTAATTCTGAAGAGCATTGTTGAATTAGTACAATTTTGCAATACAGTATTTTTTCATTCAGTCTAACAAAACAGTAAAACTATGAGCATAAGTGACAAACCTGACCCCCAAAAGAAAGATTCTATGAATATCAAACCTAAAATACATTGAGTCAGGCAATCACATCATCTACATTTCTGGTCCTGATTAAACAGTTATTTGCATTCTTCCGTTGCCACATCATTGGAGTAGAAGTCAGGCCAGGTTGAAAGTGTGTGTTATAGGATTGGTGGAGGTGTTGGGCAGAAGAGGTAATTCTGAAGACCGGCTGTGTTGGGTGGTGGAATCTAATCAGGTCTGGTGCAGGGACGTAAGGAAATTGGGATGGGGGTTAGTTGAGAGTCAGCAGATGAAGTAGTAAGTCCAAATATCTGGAGATTCATGGTGGTGGTTAATAAAGTCTAATTGTTCTGGGGCTGTGGGTGGGAGTCTGGAGATCAGGGTTGGGCAGTGATGATATTTGAGGGCTGATGGGTCACACATTTTGTTGATAAGGTCTCGTCGACTGAATGGGCATAGTCAGAGGGTCACCGAGAGGTCAGTTGTACATTAACCTAGGAACTAGACATGGTTTCAATCTACCTAACATTTCTAGGGTATCTATCCAGATATTTTTGCATGTGTAAAGGTGAAAGATTATTGGGATATTTAGAAATGTTAATTAGTCAGAGCAGCCATGATCTTATTGAATGGCAGAGTAAGTTCAGGGGCTGTGAGGTGTACTCCTGTTCCTAAATTGCTGGCAAGTATGGATTCAATATCATCATCTCATTGCCATATCACTCAAGTGGATACTGGTTTATAAAAACAAATGGTCGATAGAAGCCTCAATGTTGAGAAACCAAGAACGATCCAAATCTTGGCATGTTGTCGCCTGATCTACAGCTCACAAAACTGACTTGAAATCAGCTGCAGAGCTACCCAGTGAGAACAACTTTGTTAGGCATGCTACTTTCTCAATAGACCTCTATTGCATGTCTCTTGTAGATTTTGCATCAAGTCAGTTAGGTTTATGAAATTACATTAAATCCAGCTAAAGATGCCCAATTTTACAATGAATTGCTTTTTGAGAAAAGGGGACTGATCCTTTCATAAAATAATACCAGGTTCTGTGCTGATCTGGTTAAAAGGTTGACAGGACAGTTCCTTCTTTAGCAATGATAGATATTTCCCTTTTGGCAGATCTGTTCATGTAATTAAAAATTGATTTTCTACCAGTGTGTTTCAATTTTTTTTTGGAAATGTTGACCTGTCATAATGATAGACTTGTCGGCCCATAAAGAATTAAGTCTTGGATTATTCTTCCAGGATAACAAGTCTAAGATTTGCCAATCATATAAATGCTGGGCTTCCATAATCCAAATGAAATAAAACCTAGAGCAAAAAACCTAAATATAAATCACTTAAATTTAGGTAGGAAAATGGAATCATAGCTAAATAATAGCAAAAAAGGCGCAAGTTATTTTTGTTTGCTTTTTCCCTTTGTACAGTTTAAATCCTACTAAATCACCTTTTGCAAACTCACTGCATCCCAAAAACAATTTACAACCATGAAGTACTTTTCATGTGCAGTCACTGTTGTAATGTAGAGAAATGGCAGGTATTTTGCACACACCTTCCCATAAACAACAACATGATAATGACCAGATAATCTATTTTACCGATGTTGGTTGAGGGATTAATATTAGCCAGCAAACCAAGAAAAGCTCCTTGACATCAAAAATTAGTCATAGAATCTTTTTCCTTCACATAAGTGGATAGACACTTGCCTATCATCCTATGTATGGTAAATGTCTGATAGCCAGTTGGTAAAAAGAGATCAGAACTCCATTTTTATTCCATTTTGGATTTGTTCATGAAATGAAACATTAAAAATGTGTCAACTTTAATTTGACAGCCTGTCTGCAGTCAATCCACCCTCTCGCTGATCGAACACAGAATATTTTTCCTTAATAATGAACTTACTCACAGTTTGCAGCCTTACAGATTGATGCCTCCTAATCCAGTGTTCCAGCACTTCCACTTCAGAATTGCAGTGCACCCATTCGATCTACAACATCTACTGGACTAATAAGCAAACTAACTAAAGAAGAACCACTTGAAAGGATTAAGTGAGTTTATACTTCATCCAAGGAATGCCCTCAACCTGTAGAGATATTTTGTAATCAACCAGTTTGGAGATTTTATTAAACATGTTAGGAGCAGTTGGGACTAGAACCCAGGCCTCCTGGTTCATAGGAAGGGACATGACCACTGCACAACAGAGTTCTTCCTTCCACCTGTACACATGTTAGCCTTAATACAGTTAAGGAGAAAGTGAGGACTGCAGATCAGAGCTGAAAATGTGTTGCTGGAAAAGCGCAGCAGGTCAGGCAGCATCCAAGGAGCAGGAGAATCAACGTTTCAGGCATGAGCCCGAAGAAGGGCTCATGCCCGAAACATTGATTCTCCTGCTTAATACAGTTAACAATTGATTAAATTCAATTGTGTAGCACATTCTGAGTCCTACACTTAATTGTCAGCTTAGGTTTGTGCTATGATTTCTGAACTGGAGATTGAGCCCATGACTTTTTGACTGTGAGGTGAGAACAATGACAGTAAGCCAAGGCTTTTCTTTCACCTAACATATAGAATGCAACAATTAGAACAATATAATTTGATGCTGTCCTTCTGCAGCATTCTAAGAGTACAAATGTTTACACTACTACAACAGGAAGGCTAACTACAGGATGCAGCATCTTTACAGACCTATTGGTGTGTTGGTGCCTTGATATCGCATGGTTGGAGAATGAGAATTGATTCTAGTACATTGGTGTCATGATATATTTTCCTACTAATCATGAAGTGCAAATCATATTGAATTTATTCCAGAATAAACTTGACAATTTAACTGTATATTAGTGCACAGTTGTAAGATGCATCACGGTTAATAGCTCCTGAAATATTTCAAAACAATCTGGTATCTTTAAAACAAATAGAGACTGAAAACTATCTTGTACCATAACTAACTTATATTTCCTTTGATTATCTTGGAGTTATAGATAATAAAGCTGAATGTATTGGATATTTCATTTGATATGTCTGATTAATGACACCTTTATACTTAACATTGTTCATGCTGCATGTACTAAATGAAAACCCCAGTAGCAGAATATTCTGCTTGAACAAAATGGCTGTTTGGTTCAGTTTAATTGGCTTCTAATGTGTTAATTAAATGTATGCTGTTTGATGGAGATTGGACTGTTGACTTAATAGGAAGAAGTTTATTAGTCTATTGACCTAATTAAGAGAGGATGAATCGGAACAAATGAACCACATTAGACCAGGCAGCAAATAAGAATCTGTTTTCCAAATAATTAATATATATCCTTTAACCTTTCACTGTTACAATTGATTAACTCCTTATAAAAGTATGCACTATGGCTCAGCAGAGTCATTTAATACATTTATTGACTGACTTGGACCTCAGCATGTTAGGGTGTCAATTATGAGATAGATAGGGCTTGAGGATCAATTAAAAGTATTGACTCATACAGTAAAACAAATTGCTACTTAGCAGAAGACTATATTTTAGAAGGCATGAGAGTCTGAAAGTAGGATAAAAAGTTAAAGGACACAGAACTTTTTGTTTCAATGCCTACAGCTTTATTGGAGCTCATGTCACAATTAGGAATACTGGAAAACTATTTTTTTATTCACTTGTGGTATGTGGGCTACACTGGCTGGCCATCCCTACTTGGCCTTGAGAAGGTAGTGGTGAGCTGTCGTCTTGAATGGCTGCAATGCACTTGCAGGAGGTTAACCCACAATGCTCTTAGGGAAGGAATTCCAGGATGTTGACCCAGCAACAAAAAAGGAATGGTGAAATATTTCTAAGTTGTAATGGTGAGTGGCTTGGAGGGGAACTCACAGGTGTTCCAATGTATCTGCTACCCTTGTCCTTCTAGATAAAAGTGGCCATGAGTTTGGAAGATGCTGTCTGAGGATCTTTGATGAAATTCTGAAGTATATCTTGTAGATCATGCACACTGTTGCTACTGACTATCCGTGGTGGAGGAAGTATATGTGGTATGAATGTTGTGTTAATAAAGTGGGCTAGTTATTCCTGATAGTGTCAAGCTTCTTGAGTGTTTGGAGCTTCATCCATCCAGGAAAGTATTCCATCATATTCCTGACTTGTACTTTGTAAATGGTCGACAGGCTTTGGGGAGGCAGGAGGTGAGTTACACGCTGCAGTTTTTCCTAGCCTCTGACCTGCTTGTGCAGACACTGTGCTTATGTGGTGAGTCCAGTTGAGTTTCTGGTCAACAGTAACCCCAAGGATATTGATAGTAGGGGAATTCAGTAATGGTGACACCATTGAATGTCAAGGGGCAGTGGTTATATTGCTTCTTATTGGAGATGATCATAGCCTGGCATTTGTGCAGTCTGAATGTTACTTGTGACTTCAAAACAAGAGGGCTTTGTTTTAAGGTGAGGGCGAAAGGTTTAAAAAGAACATGCTGGGCAACCTTTCTTACACTAAGAGTGGTTCATGCGTGGAATGGATTGGTGGATACAGGCACAGTTACAATGTTTAAAAAGCATTTGGATAAACTCAGGAATAGGAAAGGTTGGAGGAATATGGGCCAAGTGCAGGCAGATGGGGACTGGTTTAGTTTGGGAACATGGTTGCCACAGACTGTCAGACTGAAGGGTCTATTTCAATGCTATATGACTCCAAGACTCTTTAACTGCATTAAACTCCTTTTTTTAGGATTCTTAATCTATCTCCTACTTTCTGAGTAGGAGATTTTGAGTGAATGGTATTCAATAGAATAACTACCTCAGGATAAAAGCTGGGCTTGGTTTTGATAGTCTGTGTGTGCAAATGTAATGTTTTTCCCACTGAGCCACCCAATCACCAAATGGACACAGCTCACTGGACTTCAGCCCTTCTTTGAAAATGCCAATCATAATTTATGAATTAATTCTTCTGATTGGTTTTTGCAGTATCTGTTACAAAACTAATTTTTTTGGGATAATCTACGAGCAATTTTTGTGTAAATACGTAGCGATGAGCTCTTAAGATGTTATTGAAAACTTCATTGAAAAGGTGGAATGTCCTTTGTCCACTTTATAATCTGGAAACGCCTTTCCTGTGGCTCAAAGGGAAAGGTTTTCTTCTTGAGCCACACAGAACAGTGACGTTGTGTACTGTCCACTCACAGTCAGCAATCTCAGCCCAGAACAACAATAGAGTTTCATACTGCCAGGCTTAGGCAGGCTAACTTAAATGGATTTTCTCCTCTCTGTGCTTTCAAGTGGATATCCATAAGTTGAAAATAAGAACAGGATCTGAATTGCTGTGATGTCTTCTACACTTGCATAGACTGACCTCTACCACCGGTGAAGATCTCATGTTAACGTTGTGTTTTTGAGCGAGATGCTGCAGAAGGCCACTAACTGTGGAATTGTACTCTGCTGAGAACATCAATGCCTGCGGGAGTATAGGGATAGGGCGGATCGCTGGTAAGGGAAACTAAATTGTTCTTTCCTCATCTTCAGAAACAATATGTTGAGCTGATCTTCTATGGGTGTGACTGACATGGGCTGCAATGAGAGAATCCATAAGGACTTCAAGCAGAAATCCTTGTAAAAAAACTCAGTGTAACTGAAACTTAGACAGAAAAAAAAACGGCCTATTGTCTTTTCTAAGGTTGATTTGCCCAAGTATTTTAAAAGATCTTTTTTAGAGTAGGTATTCCTCTTAACAATACCAAGAAAAATTTATTTGAGGACAATATCCATGGAAAGTGACAGGGCAAAATCAGAGTGTTCCAATTGTCACTGTTATCCAATGGCCCTTTCACATAAATGAACAATAAGTCAAAAATGATTAGATTTAACTATGATGACATTCGTAATCAGATCATGCCTTAATCTATTATGTGGTGTTCCACAATGGCCACATAGGCAAGTTACTGGATGACTAATGGTGCTAACTCAATTGTATTTCAGTATAATATAATGACTGGCCTAATTGAGAGGAGACTATTGCAAAAGGTTTCAAATTTATCTTGACGTTAACTGTGACATCTCAGTTGGAACTAAAGTCTTGCAAGTTCTTTTATTCCTTTAACTTGGATGCAAATAACATTCTATTATTTTCCAAAATTTTGAATTATATTTTAGTCATTGTATTGGCAAAATTGACTATCAAGTTTTTCACTGGATAGACCTATGAACAACAGATAAGATGAATGAACAATTGGTCTTGTTGATTGAGGGAAGAATGTTGCTGAGGGGTTCACTCCACAATGCCAGGCCAGATTGGTGGAGAACCTTTGTCTTGTGGATATTCAGGGTGACACCCATTCTCTCATCAAAGTCCATGGGAAGGTTTTAGAGAACGTTGACCACTTCCAATACCTCAGGAATGTCCTGTCGGCCAATGGATGAAGAGATCCAGCATCGCTTCCAGTGTGCTAGTGCAGCCTTCAGCCACCTGAGGAAAAGGGTGTTTGAGGACAACATCAGATCCAACCCCGAGAACCTGGTTTACAGAGCTGCAGTGGTTCCCAGCCTCCTACATGTCTCTAAGACGTGGACTGTCTACAGCAGACACCTCAAGCCACTGGAGCAGTACCACCAAAGCTTCCTGCACAAAATCCCATGAATCCATAGGAAAGAAAGAACCACCAACACCAGTGTCCTCAACCAGGCCAACCTTCCCAGCATTGAGGCACTGACCACCCTTGGTTGGCTGCTATTGGCTGAGCATTTCATCTGCATGACCAACACAAGACTCCCCAAGCAGGTGCTCAACTCCCAGCTTTGAAATAGCAGGCAAGCCCAGGGCAGACAGACAAAGTTCTTCAGTGATACCCTCAAGGCCTCACTGGAAAAGTGCAGCATCACACAGTCACCTTGGAATCATTGGCCAAGAGTGGCCAAAATTGAGGAGGAGCATCTGGGAAGGCATCGAGCACCTTGAGACGTGCCGTCAGGAGGAAGCAGAAGCCAGGCGGAAACAGAAAAATGAGCATGCTGCCACACCAACACCCTACACGGCAGCTGCCATGACCACCTTCTGTCCCAAGTGTAACAGAGCTTGCAGTAGCCATATTAGTCAGTGTAGCTCCACACTGACTCACCCTGAGAGTGAAAGAGAGCCATCCTTGTCTGCGAAGAACTGCCAGTGATGATGATGAAGAGGAGGAGGTTCAAGACAGCATACAAATTATTTGTTCTTCTATGAATGATGCCATGTAGTTTTTTCGCATCTGAACCAATAGGTGAGACAATAATTTAACATCTTATCTGCAAAACAACATCTCCAAAAATGCAGCATTTTATCAGTTCTGCAATGAAGTATCAGTCTAGATGTGCTCATGCTCTTAGAGTGAAAACTAAATCCATCCCTCTGTGCCTCATCAGCTGCAATGGCATTTACTGCATAAAACAGTTATTTAGAGTTTCTATGTGCTTGCTATACCTCAACATCAATTGCTGCAAACTGCAAGAGATAGAGTCGGACCAACTCGAAACCTTTAAAATTGCTGGCCCAGATTTTGTGGTTAGTATCAAAGCAAAGGCATTTAAGCTCACTTAAGGAAAGTTGTCTGTGGGGACGTAGCTATTTTTATGGTGAAATTATGGACTTTCTTGACATGCAAATAATTAATGTATAGATTAATGGTTTTCCAAATGGTGAGCTAAAGTAATAACATCAAGCTGTCCAAGCAGCCAATCAAATTTAAGAATTTCATGATTCGGCACCAAGGGAATGAAATGCATTCAGTTCAAATGACTACAAACTATTTTTCTTTCACAGAGTGAAGTGTATATTGGAACATATACTTAGGGCTAAGTTGAGATATCGCAAGCAAGGTTGAATACACCATATATTCTTCTTTAAAAACATATTTTTAAATTCAAGTAATTAAGCATAATCAGAACATTTAATAACAGTCCCTTCATCGTTGCTGGGTCAAATTCTGGAATTCCCTCCCTGAGGACATTATGGGTTGGCCCACACAAGTCCAAGAAAGCAGCTTACCACCAACTTCTCAAGGGCAACTAGGAACTGGCAATAAATGCTGCCCAGCCAACGATGCCTACATCCCACAAAATGAATTTTAAAAATTACAAATGAAAGAATTTTTTACAGCCAGATTTGCTGTTTAGCTGCATTTATAATCAACATCACAATTAAACACATAATTTCATTGAACAAAACATATCTTTTTATGGAGTTGCGAACAGTGAAATAAAAGCAGAGATCAATTGATTCCGCTGACTGACAATGTGGGATTGGGGATTCAAAGTGCAGTGAAGCATGAGACACAAAATACATCTTCAGAAGTTGTATTTTATACTACATTTTTAATCTCACACATGTACTTCAGTTGAGAGAGGCAATATCCGTGAACAGTGTCAGTTCAGCATTAAAATGTCTCAGAAATTCTGTGCTAATATTAAACTGGCTAATACAGACATGAACTTACCCATCTGCCCTTCACTAGTATTAAAAGTATAACTGTCACTGGGGTGCGTGTGTACCGAACAACAGAATAACTAATGCTTTGGAGATGTGTACTGCTGTTACTTCAAAACTTCCTGCAAAACTGAAGGAAATGTAGAGTATTTATTTTATCTTTTTTAAAGCCATATTAGTGCTAAAAAGGCCTGGATTAGTATTCAGCATGAGTTCTACACATAACAAAGCATCCTCTGGCTTCTGAAACAGTTTGAAAAGAGCATTGCCTGTCGGTTTGGTGTAGCAATGCATTTCAACACCAAATCCCCTATTGAGCCCTTTTACTGAGACTGCTAATTTAGTGCTAATTACTGTTGAATTATGGACAGTTTGTATTGCATACGTATGCCTCTGAGGAGCTGGATTCACTCTGTCCAAGCTTTTTTTTAAACTTGTACTTTTACAGCTGGCAGAGACACTAGACTGTCATCTATCAAATTTTGGATTGGATTCAAATCCAGAGATTTCTAAATGGCTGATAATGCACTGTGATACCTGGACTCTTCACAATGTAAAAAATGAAATTCCTCTAAGTAGACATAATATAGAAACACAAGTACCTGCACCAGTTCCTACGATAATTTGCAGACACTGATACACTGATCCTTTTTTTGGTATTGTCTTTTTGCCTAAAAAAAGCACTTTCAGCAAGTAGGTCTCTGGCCAGGAATCACACAATTACTTCAGCAGGCATCTCAAGTGATGTAAATTAAACACAGTGAATAGTTAAATAGTAACAGCATGAACTGCAATATGAAAAACAACAGCCTTCTGAGTACTGAAATGCTGTTTGTCATATTGTTACAGAATGCCTGTCGAACTAAAACACTGCCCTGAGGATTGTAGAGTGAGCATTAAAGTGAAAGAACAGTTGAAGCTGGAGGCTGAGGACATAATTGCATACAAGAACTCACACATAAAACTGAAGGACATTATTTAAATGCTGCTACGAGAGACTATCGTTTCAACCAGTCCCTCATAAATGATCACCATTGGCTGTATACTCTGCTAAGTGAATACAATAACAAACATTTGTAAGGCACTCTTGACGTGCACGAATGCCTTGAGTGTTTCACAAGGAGCTAGCGATAGAAACTAAAAAGAAGTAGAGGAATGGGAGAAGGGCAAAACTGAGGTCACTGTAAGTTTGGAAGAATGCCAGAGGGCAGGAATGCATATGGCTGAAAGATTAACCTCTGCCACTGGAGTAAAAGGAAAAGCGAATGAACATTAATCTAGAATTAGAGAGATGGAGGGGAATTTACGCAAATTCTTCTTTGCTCGTATTTAAATCGATGGAACACTTTTTATTTTTGGGAGTTGTTTTTACAGTCTATTCTCTGAATACTGACTTGTACTCCCTTTGGAACCTAATTGTCATATGGTTACATATGTAACCCCATACTGGATAGATGGTCCATAGATTTAACGTGCTTAATTTACCTTCTGAGTCATTTATACATGATCAGTGTCCACGGGACTCATCCTGCTCTGCTCATTTCCAGGCGCACGTTACATAAATAGACTCCAGGTCAATTTTAAGTGCGCACTTCCAAATTCTTGTAATTATGATATGGAGATGACGGTGTTGGACTGGAGTGTACCAAGTTAAAAATCACACAATCCCAGGTTATAGTGCAACAGATTTAATTGGAAGCACTAGCTTTCGGAGCGCTGCTCCTTCATCTGGTAATTGTGACAACCACCTGATGAAAGATCAGCACTCTAAAAGCTAGTGCTTCCAAATAAACCTGTTGGACTATAACCTGGGGTTGTGTGGTTTTTAGCATTCTTGTAAGTAATATTTACGATGCTTGGACTACTTAGAAATTTAGAGTATTTCTCCAAACATTAAACAAAATGTTAGGGGCTATGTTTAAGTAACTTAAGGTCAGCTGGTGTAAAGTAACAATTGAGCATGGACCAAAATAAAAGCAAAATAATGCAGATGCTGGAAATTTGAACCAAGCAAAGCGAATGCTGGATAAATTCAGCAGACCTGGCAGCATCTATGGAGAGAGATTAAAAAATAACACAACCTCAGGTTACAGACCAACAGGTTTATTTGGAAGCACGAGCCTTCGGAGTGCTGCTCCTTCATCAACCACCTGATGAAGGAGCAGTGCTCCGAAAGCTAGTGCTTCCAAATAAACCTGTTGGACTATGACCTGGTGTTGTGTGATTTTTAACGTTGTACGCCCCAGTCCAACACCGGCTCCTCCAAATTATGGAGAGAGGGCCAGAGTTTTATCATTTCTAGTCTGGCAGAACTCTCTCAGATCTGAGTTCCTTGCTCCACAGATACTATCAGACCTGCGGTGTTTCTTCAGCATTCTCTGTGTTTGTATTGGCCAGTTGGGCCAAATGGCCTGCTGCTGTGCTGCCTTTTTTAAAGGCAAGTCTTGATAATTCATTCCGATGCAATGTAAAACCACTGGCAGAATTATCTTTTTCCCAAGAGACACAGGTTATCATACAATCCCGAGTTAATGAACGTGTTTCCTCTCCACTTGCTTTGCATTTTGCACAAAATTTTCTGTTGGCCACGTAACCTTTAAAACGGGCTTCATTTTCCATTCAAACACAATGCAAATCAGTGCTTAATGAAGAGACTTGTGAAATTCCTCACTTTTTGCACCACACATGCAGTGAGCTAAGCTTGCATGTTTCCGATGGATTTTAAAGGTCAGCCAAGTTTTTGCCTGTAGGAAACAAATCCTTTCAAACTCGATTCTTCATTGTCTTTTTGCTGACAGTCAACTGCAACATTACAGAGATGTCATTCCCAGTATTTTTAATGGATGAGGGTGAAGAGCAAAGAAAGCATGCCAATGCTATTGAATGGCAGTTGGACTGAACTCATTCCCAATAATTATACCTGCAGAAACTATTTCCATAGGCTCAAGTTCAGCACGTGGAAGTTATAGAACATTACCACCTGCTTCAAAGATTCCTGCACTAATGTTGGGCGTAAAGGTGGCAGTGATAGGGGTCATCAGGTTCACCACTATGACCCTCGATTTTTATGTCAGTCACACAAATGTAGCCAACATGCACCCTACTCATGATCATGTAGTTGGTTAACATGAGAAAGATTTAATTGTAAATTGCAGCTTAACTCTTTGTCCTACTACATAACAACCAAAAGGCTAAAAGAAATTTGAATGTTTCAGGTGTGGCAGCAGTGAAAACTAGCTGCCAATTTTGAGTTTAGCAGTAAGGTTAGCGTAGTCCAATCATATCTGAATTATTGAATTGGATTTACAGTTGGATTCTGAAGTTATTAGGGCCTTCTACCAACCCATAGAATAATGGTATAATTTTGTACATTTTTCACATTTATTTCTTTATCCTTCAATTATTTTTGTTGTTTGTTTTATCCCCATTAGTGAAACCTATCTGCTCAATACACTTCTCCAGCTGCCTGCTCTCAGTAGTCACACCCTATTCCAATTTTAGAAATGTTTTATGTGATCAGAGCTTAATGGTGAGGGATGTCAATATTATTTTCTGGTGTTGTGCATTTGATTCAAGGACTTAGGTGATAAGGGGAATTTGTCATCTACAGAATATAACATCTTGCCATATCATGACTGACTGTATGATACCGACATTCATAGATATACAATAACTGACATCATGTTGTAAATGAATACAACAGAAAAAATGTATTTGTAGTGAGCCCATGAAGCTATAACCCCCTCTCCCTACCTCTCCTCTCTTACTGAATATCATTAATTAACTCTAATATTGTCAAAGCAATTATGACTTCTATTGATTTCAGAATTGCTTTGTCTATGTTTCACAGAGCTAGATTAGAAATGAATTATGAGCCAAATGAAGGACAGGGTTAAGGTCATTAATTCTTAGGCAGCTACATTTTCTGTTAGATGTCCTGTCAAATTGTGGGTTTTTAACTGAGATTGTCTCCTTGTCCATTAATGGAAAGAGTGCTCCCAGATTCGTTAATACTTTACTCATCTGAATTAAATAAGGATAACTCAAGAGCTTAGAAAATGAAATAATTGCACATTTTAGTAATTAAATAACAAGTTGAGGAAATATGTACAAAAACAGTTATCAAGCATTCTTCTAAGTATGCATCAATAGTCTATCATACCTCCAAATTATTGTTCTATTCATAGTAATGAAGTGCAGCATCTTTCACCTTGTAATGTGCCTGCAGGGTTAAATGATTTCATTATTATTAATGAGTCCATTCTAATGCAGCCTGGATACTAGGAATGGGAAATGTACAGCTCTAAGTAATAGTAATTACAAACTTAATTATTTCCTTTCCAACTACATTTATCCTTCAGTAAGGGTGAAATTTTTTTGTGTGTGTCATTTTCTATTTTCCCGTAAGACAAATACATGCTGGAGTTGCAAGATTTAAGTATCTGTTATAGACTGTTATTTATGTCAAACAAAGCTTTATTTTTCTATTTTATTCTCAAAACATCTTGTCGATGCATTTTTTTTTGGTTCATTCCTGAGTTAGTTTTCCTTGCCTATCTTGGCTTTTCATTCTTCTGTTAGCTTGGCAGGTAAATGGTCAGTATAGCTCTTTGTAACTGTTTCAATGCTGGATCTGTAGATGTTCTGTGACCTAGGCACCAGTGTATACCTTTGAAATTTTTATGTGCAATTGCTTTAAACTATTTTGCTTGGATACTTATCACAGAACAAAGCCTGCATGGCACCTTCCAGACAGCTGCATAGATCAATGGAAACATTAGTTGGTCTTTTATTCATACTACAGATGAAACATCAACTTGCATACATAGCTACAAAGCCAAGTGGTTTAACATGGGACACTACCCAAACTATGAGAGTTTAGCTCTAATATCAGACAAAAATTGAAATCAATGTCAATTTAGTTGGTTACATGGAACAAAACCAAAAAACAAATGTTAGCTTAATAGTTAGGATTTTTCTTCCAAAATGAAATGGAGTTCATTCTTTGTAGTTTATCAACTGGCTGAGAGTGTTTAACAGTTTGCATCTGATCTGGATTAGTCTTGGATGGACATTTGTTTAAACAACAGTCATGTGTTTTACGTAACTGAGAATTTTATCGGTAACTTACATGTCTCTGGGTTCAAGTTTCTTAAAGTTTATCCTTTCCTTCAAAACAATTTAACTCTGTTTCTGTGCCTGTCATTTGTGTATTTTGCTCAAAAAATCATGTTATGACATTTTATCTCATCATGTAACTTGCAGTCATACTATACCACATTGATTTTTTCTAACTCATTTAAGAACTCGTGTTCAATGAGCTAAATGTGGGTTAGAACTATGTGCACGCCTAAATATCATGTAAGATAATCTTCACTTTAATACATTTGTTAGAATATTTCCACTTTTGCAAGTTATGGGTCTTGCAAACAATGGGGTGAACTGACTTATTGCTTTAAAGGAATGACACAGGCAGAATGAGCTGAATGACCTTTTTCAGCTCGCCCCTGTCCTCCCATGTTAGAAAAATAACCTGATCTCAGATAGGTCAGGACAAGTTCCAATCAAACCAATCAGAACTACCTTCATTCTCAAAACTTACTAATGAAAGCTAAGCTATGCATCAAGATAGTCAATCCATGAATGCCAAATAGTCAACCTCTTCTACCATGCAATTCCATGGGAATTCAGCAAGGTGCATAATTTCTTCAAAGTGGAGTCACAGGTAGGCAAGGTGATGACGAAGATGTTGAAGAAGGTGTTTGGTATGCTTGCCTTCATAAGTCAGTGCATTGAGTACAGGACTAGGGATGTCATGTTGTTGCTGTACAGGAAATTGATGAGGCCGTTTTTAGAATACTGTGTGCAATACCGGTGTTCCTGCTATTGGAAAGATGTTGTTAAAATTGAAAGGGTTCAAAAAGATGTGCAAGGATGTTGCTGGGACTGGATGATTTAAACTACAGGGAGAGGCTGAAAAGGCTGGGGCTTTTTCCCTGGAGTATCAGAGGCTGCAGGGTAACCTGATAGAGGTTTGTAAAATCATGAGGTTCACGGATAGGGTGACTAGCCAAAATCTTTTTCCCAGGGTAAGTGAGTCCAAAGCTAGAGAGCATAGGCTGAAGGTGAGAGGGGAAAGATTTAAAAGGGACCTAAAGTGCAACATTTTCACACAGAGGGTGGTGCGTGTCAGAGGAAGTGTTGGGAGGCTGGTATAATTACAACATTTAAAAGGTATTTAGATGGGTATATGAATAGGAAGGATTTAGAGGGATGTGGGTCAAGTGATGGCAAATAGGACTAGGTTGGCATGGAAGATTTGGATCTTTGAGTCTGTTTCATGCTGTATATCTCTATGACTATAATAAACACTAAGACATCAGAAATCTCTTTCTGAGACATACCTTTCTGTTATCGTCACAAAGGTTGGTAATATTCGTCCATTTTGTGATTGTTTGCCTACATTATAACGAAGTTAATCACTAAATGTAGTAGTAGATGAATCCAGAAGGACTAATTATTTGAAGTATAGCGTGCTAACTGAAGAAGACCTGGACTTTGTTCCCCTCGTATAGCATTGTCAAAGGTCTTCAGCTTTATTAGATTTACTTAAAACCAAAATTATGAAACTGTATCAAAGTGAAAAATCATGTTTACATAATCACTCAGGCTGGATCAGAAGTAAATGAAATTTATAAACAAATGCTTGTTTAGGTTTATGCAGAGGATACCAGTAGATTTATGGATTTATATATAGGAAGTATATAGACACAAAATACATAATGATAATAATAAACAACTTTCTTTTATGAGGTTGGATTTTTGCAGAATGAAAAAATGTGAACCTTTTTAAAATGGGTGAGGGAAATAATTCAGAAGTCCTATTCCCATTTCTGAAGGATTCCACATTCTTGAATAGGCAGAAGAGAGCAGTATGTAGCTCATGAGGAAAACACAATCTGAGCAAGCCCATTAGAATTTGAGTATTTTTTAAAAAAAAGACTTTTAGCAATTTAACAATAGTGTCAGAATTCGTAGAGTAGATGCTCATGAAGAACTGATAAGATGTATTGAAACTGTGCAATATGAAATTGTTTAAATCCCCAGACCTTTAAAACAAAAAAAAACCTTTTTGTGTCAATGGGAGTAGAAAGACCTTTGTTGTAACAGTCACAATTGGTTTTTTTGGCCTCATTGCCCCATAAACAATAATTGTTATTATTAATGCGTGGTTGTTCTCTACAACCTACAATTATCTGAACAGGGGATACTCTCAGATCATCTGGTTATTAAAGGATTGTTGTCTTCGATGAGTTGTGAATAAAAATGTTTGTTTTTATGATGGGGTTAAGCACTTGAGGAATTTTACATTTTAAATGTAGTTTCATGAATTAGATATTTTTATAACATATTGAAAATTGTAATGGATGTTTAGACCTTTAAACATTTCACTTTAGCATAGCTTTTCCTGGTGGGCTGTTTTAATCTGAAGATATACTTACTAATAAGCCTGTTCAGAAATATTATTACACACCTCTAGAGCAATATTGTGAGAGTTAACATGGAGCATGTGAAGGCAAAGAGTTGTGGGTGTGCATTGCATGGCATATGCTGGCATTACATTAGCTTTGATGTATATGGGCCCAAAAGAGTGAGGGGGGCATGGGTTGGCAAGCTTTAGCATGCAGAGATGGATGTAACATGTGGAGTCACATGTTGATGTGGGAATGTGGGCTAAATGGCCTAAAATCCAGGCAAACAACTGAGATAGAATTCCAGATCATTGAAGCCAAACAGCCTGTCTAAGAATCTGCAAGCTCTATGACTCTCTGATCTGTGTACAGTACAGCAGGCATGACTTACCGCACAGACACCAGTCAACTCCACCATTCAAAAATCGGATCAAATGGGACACTTTCACCTCGGGTGGCTAGAGCCAGTCATGAAATTTCCCAACTCGTGCTGCACAGCTCAGAGGTGAAAATTCAACCTCTAGCCTCTATAATTATTGGGAATAAAACCAAAGACTGCTGCAGGCAATAGTTAGTTTTGGATTAAGGGTGTAAGTCTAAAGGATGAAATCTGGGAAATCAGAATACGATTTGGTATAGAACAGGTATATATCAGGCTTTGTGATACCTTTGGAAACTGTTTCATTTTATAGTGTTTTCTGCTCACCTTAGTATCACCATTTTAAAAAGGAGACGTTTTTCTGATTAAAAATCTGGTTATACCTACGTGAATAGCTGTATGCAATTACCTTGTAATTGGTGGTAATGTTCTCCCACATGTTTGCCTAATTATTTACTTGAGTAATTATTCCATTGATGTGGGTAAAAATATGTTTCAAACAATATTCTCTGAGTATCTGTGAATTGGCTCAGATAGGGATATTTTTTGTTCTAAACGATTTCCTGTATATTTTAGGACTCCTTCAGAATTTTCAATATGCTGTTAAATCTGCATATGAGTCATTCATATCTAAAACGGGGTAAATGGATTTTAATAAAGTACAGATAGCATTCATGAACTATATCTAGCAATTAGGCACACTTACATCAGTGGATCACAGACTAGTTGATCCATTAACATTTCCAAATCACCAACGTCTTGGAATGCATATGTAATAAACACTGAGAAATTATATTTGAACATTTTTTTGTCTGCGAATGAGTTATCTTGCGAGCAATAATTATAGACGGAATTGGCCATTTACATTGAACATAATTACTGAACAGGGGATACTGAATTGCTTTGAAATTGCATTTTTTTTTACTTGAGAGTCTGATTATTGTGAAGCTTGTGGGTGATATTTTGAAGTGAAATTTTTCATTGCTTTGACTGACATGCTGCATGACCTTTACTTAGAACTTTGCAACGACTTTGAAAATAAAATGCAGTCGCCATTATTCCTGCTTACTTGTTAAGAGAACATTCGTTCAGTTCTCTTTATCTGGAAAGAATATCATTATATCAGTTGCTTGCCTGACCAATTATATTTTTTCCCCTTTTTAGGTCAGGGTTGATTGCAGCATAGAACCTTTCAAGAGTACCAGAGACATAATGGGAAGGTTTTTAAAACTTACAAGTGAGGAAATTTTCATCGAGAATTTTTGTTTGTCCCTCTTGAAACAAAATGTGAGATATTTACTCATTCAGGCTCCATCCACTTGCCCAGACTTAAAATCAGGCACAATTAGACTCCTTCTGGGGTTTATTCATGTATGTTCTTATGTGTGAATTACAGCGTATTTCCTGCTGGGAACTTCCCTTGATGCATGTTTATGTTTGCATTAATAATAGAAATCTGGCCAAGGTCATTAAAGGCTGCATTCAGTTCTGCACTGGTCTAATAAACGTTTAACTAATCAATGGTGGGTAGGCAGCTTTTTACTTCCCACTGTCTGCCAATCTTTCATTGACTTTAGGATAATATTGAGAGATCGCCTGCTGAAATTCCAGGCATTTTTGTCAATCTTTTAACTTAAGCACTTCTATATTTAATGTGCACAAGAAAATCTGATATGCGGACAAAATCTGACAGAATAGATGTTAATGACAGAGCTTGAGTCAGCTCTGCTAAAAGCAAAACCAACAACAGCCAGCACAGTGGCGTGGTGGGTTAGGGTGACAAGCTCAAGAATAAAGCTCATGGCCTGAAGCTGTGATCCAATGTTGAGTCCAGAAGGTTGTGAAGTGTCTAAATAGAGCATGTACTGTTCCTGTGGCTTGCCTAGGGTTCACTGGAACGCTGCAGCAGGCCGAGGACTGAAATGTGAGAAATATGATAATGTATAAAGTTGCAAGCAACACATTGGCTCAGTGGTTGGCACTGCTGTGTCATAGCACCCGGAAGCCGGGTTTAGTTCCAGTCGTGGGTGACTGAGTTACGTTGGCATATTCTCCCATATCTACATGGGTTTCCTCTGGTTCTCTAGTTTCCTCCCACAGGCCAACAATGTGCAGGTTAGGTGGACTGGCCATGCTAAATTATCTGTAGTGTCCAGGATGTGCCGGCTGGGTGGGTTAGCCATTGTAAATGTGGGATTATGGGGATTGGGTGGAGTTTCTGCATCTGGCTGGGATGCTCTTCAGTGGGTTGGTGTGGACTCAATGGGCCAATGGCCTCTTCCCTCTCTCTGTAGAGATTCTATGAACTAAAAGTTCAGTGTCATGCTCGCGAACTAAGCTGTAGTGTTCTGAAAAGTTATAATACAATTTGCTTTTGTAGAGGAGACCATGTTGTGAGCAGTAAATACAGTAGACTAGAGTAAAAGATGTACAGTCAAGCAAATTGCTATTTGGCCTGCAAGAAGTGTTTGGGCTCTTGTACAAAAAGGAGGGAGAAGCTAAAAGGACAAGTGCTGTACCTCCTGTGATTGCATAGGCAGTTGGCATGGAAGGGAGATGAAATGTTGGAGATGGTCGGTTTCTCAGATGGAATTCTCCCAATGAAATGCTGTCGGTAGGGGAGGGGAATATGTGATTAGCGGTGGCAAGATGCTGGAACTAGCAAACGTGAAAAAGAATGATCTTTTGAATATAGATACTGATGGGGTGGAATTAGGGGTCCTTTCATGATGCTGAGAGAAAGGGGTGAGAGCCAATGTGCAGGAAATGGGCTGGGTGTGGTTGAGGGCCCTGTTTACCACAGTGGAGGGGTAAGATCCTCAGTTAAGGATAAAGGATGATATGTTGGAAGAACTATTATGGAATGTGCCATCATTGGAACAGATGCAATCAAGAATGGGAGACAGAGAAAGTGGGAGCATGGAATTTTGTCCTGACAGAAAGCAGGGCATACAAAACATTAGTGCTGTAGCTGTGGGAGTTACTGGATTTATAATTAATATTAATCAACAGCCTGAACTACCCGGAACGGAAGCAGAGAAGCGCAGGAAGGAAAAAACATCAAACTTACACCAGCTGAAGGTGACAGAAGCAGTGATGTTTAAAAGATTTCTTAAATTCAGCTGGTAGTGATCCTACAGATACGATATATTAGCATTCCTGACATAAAATTGCTGACAATGTGAGTGTTTAATATTCCTGGATCATGGATGACGGATGAGGTGAGTTGGAACTTTACCAGGTTGGGGCAGGAGTACAAAGGTAAGTCAGCATTAATAAGTAATCAAGGGGCTAAGGAATTTACAGATCATCTGAGTCCAGGTGCTTATAATGAGACAATCCTGTTATAATATAAATACACAGTGACAGTTGGAAATTAATGTACAAATAAGCCACAATTAGTGCAAATGTCAAACATTTGGAGAAAACTCAACTTTGCCCTTATCATACAAGTAATGAAACCATGAACATCAGATGTGAACATCAGGTCACAGTCCAGAAAGTGATAGTGTGAAAAAATATATACATTTTGTGTTTGAAATAGTATTATCATTTTGGCAGAGCATAACAAGTGGTAAATGTTACCATCTGATTTTGAGGTACTACCACTGACTTGACCAGGTGCTCAGAGCAACTCCACATGTGTGCCATTGTTTATCAGCATCAGTTATTTGAACTGAATACTCTGCAATACCAGCATGGGAGTGGCATCAGAAAAATGATTCCAGAAGATAGCTGTGGTGCATCGAGATGCTTGTCTAATAGATTTTTAAAAAAGTTTTATGCTTTGGGTGTGTGTGGCGCAGGCAAGACGTTATATTTTAGTCCATTCCTGGTTGTTCCAAGGTATTGAGTATCAACCGTGCAATGTGGGACTGGACAATGTGCAGGCTAGACTTGTCAGGAATTGCACAGTCCCTCCAGTGATGATATTGGTGAAGCATTCGAGTTACAGGGGTTTATTGGAGCAGGTTTCCCTGCATGGGATCCCACAGCTCTTTGTAGGTGAATCTATGTTCACATAATTGAAGCATGTATCTGTGGCATGTATCACATGATCCACAAATTAAAGAAAGATATTCATGTAGTCATGTACAGGCTGGTCCTCTCCCTACTATTAACCATGCTATATGTTCCTAGGTGCTGCCTTTTCTCAAAAAGAGCTTGCATGACCAATTTCCAGTCGTCCCTGGAAGGATGAAAAAGTCCGGAAATTTACTGAAATTATCTTAGAATATTACAATGCAGAAGGCGTATATTCATCCCATCATGTTTGTGCTAGCCCTCAAGATTTTTTAAAATGTAGATCCACTCCTCTCCTCTCTTTCACATTGTAAAGCTTTTCTTTTCCAGGATATATTTACTTATCCTATTTCATTCCAAATGTGACTGCTGAATCGGTTTTTACTGCACCCTTGTAATGATCACATTTCAAGTGTTAGATTGTAAAGAGTATTTGCATGACTATGACTTGTATGTTTTTATCAAGTTGACAGGGGGTCAAATGAAGGTAGCCTGTTTGAGTAAAGGGGTACAATTTGAAAATTTGATCTGGTGAGATCAGGTAGCACATTGTCATGAAAAGAATAGGAAGCCTCTTTCAAACAATCCACAATATCTCAGAGGAGAGCTAGTGAGCGACACATCCACAAATCACTTTGAAAAATCTGACTGAACATAGACTAGCTAATTGTAAAGTCCCTTTTTAACTATAATACATTTTTCCTTGACTGCTTGTTTCTGTTTATGAAACCTAGACCCAAAGTCTAGGTAGCCAATGTTCACTCCAACAGAATGCAGAGCTGGCCCTGGGTGATGGTAACAAAGGTAAACTATTCTTTCTCATCCTTCTTAATGTGTTTGAAGCCTCCAACATAGCTGATCACATCATCTGTCCCCATGGCTGTCCACAATTATCCATCTAATTGTGACTTTTTAAAAAAACAATCTTATAAATGGGATATAGGTATCGCTGGCCTGGTCAACATTTCTTGCCTATCCCTAATTGCCCAGAGGGCAGTTAAGAGTCAAACCATATTGTTGTGGATTTAGATTCACATGTAACGCAGACAAGGTGAGGATGGCCAATTTCCTTCTTTAATGTGTATGACTGAACCAGATGGATTTTATAATACTCAACAGGGTAGTATGGCCAACGATTTTTGTGCAGACTTTTGTATGGCCAGATATCCTTCATAGGAGTTGCACACTCTGCAGAATCCCTGTTGTAATAGACTTGAAGGGAAAATTTAGACTATTAATCTAATTAACTGAAGAAACTATTCAACTGGCACGTCAGTTCACCCAACACATCCTCAGCGACACCTCCTTGACCCCAATACCTGTGGACACTAATTAGAAATTCCCAGGAACTAGCAACATTCCCCTATCTAGGACCAGATGTTGCCCGCTCTGCCTCAGACTCAACAACATTGTTCCATCTGAGACTCAGTGCCCACCTTTCTGGCTGGGACCTGAAGCCTGGCAACCCTCTCTCCTTGCTTTCTCTTCAGGACCTAACAATACCCCATCTGTCTGCCTTAATATCTTCTTGTGTGACACAGTGCCATATAAGCCTCTGTAAAGCATTTCAATACACAGGTTGTTGTTGACTCTATTTCAATAATCTGATTTGTACTGTATTCTGTGTTGGTGGGCAATGATATCTGTTTCGGAAGAAACGTGGCTTTGGAAATCAGCACTACAAAAAGCTTGCACACTACTGATGATTGACTTTAACAAAATAAATATTTGAAGGTCAGACAAGAAGAGGATGTGTGCTAAGTTCACATACCACTATTCCGAAGAGAAAGAGTATTACAATTCTTTGTGTGTTGCATTAAGTTTGCAATTGTTTTAATGTTTTATAAGATTAAAAGTGGGAAATAACCTGTTCTAAGAGGACTGTACAGAGAGAAGAAACTGTATAAAAGAAAGTTTTAGACTGTATTTGGCTTGAGGCACCCAACCCTAGACTGAGTGAAGTTGCTCCTTTGATCAGCTAACATTGCAAAGGGACTCAGTTGTTTTATAACATTAAGACAGGCACCTATTATCTAGGATCACTGGAAAAGTATTCAAGGGTTTTAGCTTTGGGGAATAAGGGCTGTGGAGACTGACAGCATTGAGAGACAGTGCGGCAAACTGAAAGAAATGGTGCTTGATCTGGAACGGAACGTCGTGGGAAGGATGATTTTGTGGTTCAGGAGGACTGGAGTGGTGGTTGTGAAGTATCAGTTGATCTAGATACTTTCAGTAATGATGGAGTCGGGCCCTGATGGATTGATCTTAGACTCCTTCAGATTGACAGGTATTTCACATCATCACAGCCACCATACAACCAAATCACATTCCACCAAAATATCCATAGTCACTTTTTATCTATCATCATTCTGTTCCTATACTTAAATCTTGCCTTCAAGCATTTCATCTACAGTCAGTTCTGCTGTAATATGTATTTTTTCAACACGAATTGGCTTTAACGCAATTGAAGAATTTAGACCATTATTTGTGGAATATAATGTGATTCCAGTCCCATTAGTTTTTCACTGAAGTTAAGATGCAATATCTCAGACAGCAGGAATTCAACAATCAAAATTAATTTGCCAGTTAGATCTACCTCACTTGAAAGAACAAACTTGAATCAACTTGCCACCAGAAAATGAGAATCTTTTAATCTATGTATTATATTCTAATATAAATTAAAGCATGATTTTAGTGACATTGACAGATCATGAACCAATCATAATCAGAAGTTGGGCTGGGACGGAGGATGATAATAGAAATCTTGTCGCCACTATGATTACGCATGTTAAGAGAATGGATCATTTTAGATACACACACATTCATAGAAAAGGAAAGACAAATTAACTTTCAACAAAAATGATCACAATATTTTGATTAGATTACTTAGTGTGGAAACATCCCTTCAGCCCAACAAGTCCACACTGAACCTCCGAAGAGCAACCCACCCAAATCCATTCCCCTACACCTCACACTACAGGCAATTTAGCATGGCCAATTCACCTAACCTGCACATATTTGAACTGTGGGAGGTAACCGGAGCACCCAGAGGAAACCCACACAGACACAGGGAGAATGTGCAAACTCCACACAAACAGTTGCCCAAGGCAGGAATCGAACCCGGGTCTCTGGCGCTGTGAGGCAGCAGTGCTAACCACTATGCCACCATACTGCCCCTAATTTGCTAACGAAACCTGAGAATGTAATTTTTAAAAAAAATTTGTGATTTACATGTGCAAGGAGTGAAACTATCATGGTCATTCTAACAGATGAAAGTCTCAACAAACAATCAAGCTATTTTTCAATATATAGTTTCAGTTACTGTAATCTTTTGCTATAAATTCTGTGTCTTACTATTGTGTCCTCCATAACCTCCTGATGAAGGAGCAGCACTTTGAAAGCTAGTGCTTCCAATTAAACCTATTGGACTATAAGCTGGTGGTGTGTGATTTTTAACTTTGTACACCCTGGTCCAACACCGGCATCTCCATATCATATATAATATTCATTCGTGGAGAGAGAAAGAGAGCTGGAATTAATGTTTTGAGTACAATGTGACACTTCACAAAATCACACTTTTTTAATGGCACACAAAGAGACATGAAAGAAAGAGGCTATTTAAATAATCATCTAATGTTCTGTTGAATGCCATGATTGAACTTGCCTACACCAGTACCTCTAGGCATTGCATCCAATTCCTAACTACTTGCTGCGAGAAGAAAATTTTTCTCACATCACATTTATTTCTTTTGAAAAGTAACTATCTGTGCTCTCTCATTCTCAATCCATTTATGACAGAGTAAAGTTCTCCCTAGCTCATCCTCAGGTGCTTTTGAAGATTTCATCAAGGAAAAAATAGTCAAAACTCTTCAAATCTATTCTCAAAATTGAAATTACTCATCACCAGAATCTTTCTTCTAAGCCTCTCTTGCACTCTCTCCAGTGCATTTATATTCTTTTCTAAAATGTGACACCCACATCTCTACCCAATACTCTAGCTGAGATCCAATTAGTGTCTTTTATAAGTTCAGCATAACTTTGCTCTTAATTAATGAAGCCTGGGATTCTGTACACTTTATTAACTGTTTGCTATATCTGTCCTGCCATCTTTAATGGCACATACTAATAGAACCATGACTCTGTCCCCCTGCACTTCCTCGAGGGCACACTTTTAGTTTATGCTGAATCTCCATTTTTTTTCCATCAAACTGTATCATTTTAAATTTTCTGCACTGCACTTCATCTGGGTGACACGGTGGCTCAGTGGTTAACACTGCTGCCTCACAGTACCAGGGTCCCAGGTTTGATTCCAGCTTCGGGTGACTGTCTGTGTGGAGTTTGCACATTCTCCCCATGTATGTGAGTTTGCACTGGTTTCCTCCCACAGTCCAAAGATGTGTGGGTCAGGTGAATTGGCCATGCTAAATTGCCCATAATGTTAGGTACATTAGTCAGAGGGAAATGGTCTGGGTGGATTACTCTTCAGTGGGTTGGTGTGGACTTGTGCTGAAGGGCCTGTTTCTACACTGTAGGGAATGTAATCTATTCTGTCACCTGCCTGCACACTACACCAACTTGTCAATTTTATTTTGCAGGTCTTTCTGTATTTACTAGCACATGTATGAGGAGTAATCTGGAGAATTATTACTTTTGAGGTCCTGTTTGAAAAGTCCTGCTCCCTAAATTCTGATTACAAGTCCAGATCCCACCACCCCTCACCCCTCCACCACCAGCAATGCTTCCTATGGCATTGATACCAATGTGAATCATGCCCTCTAGCTGTTCACCATCACTTCTAAAGAATTGCCTGCAGCTGCTCTGTGACATCCTTGACCATGGAGACCATTAGTCATAAGGGCAGATATATGCTGTGAGATCATGACTATTCTGATAATACTCGGTTTTACTTTCCTGCCTTTTTCCCCAGAACACTTGATTCCCTTGCTGATTAACACTCTGTTTACCCAAGCCTCGGATAAAGTGAACAACCTAACTTTCACAGTCCTTGCTATAAACAATTCCACAGATGACTACCATATCAGAAAAGAAATTGTTCCTCATCTCTGTGATTGATCTCACACTCAGAAACAGAATTCTCTGGTCCTAGACTCTCCCTCAAGGGGAAACAACCTTTCAACATCTGCCCTGTCAAGTCCCCTAAGGATCTTCTATGTTTTAATAAGGTTGCCGTTGATTCTTCTAAACTACAATGATTACGGACCCAACCTCCTCATAAGGCAATCTTGCCACATTCGAAATCAATCATTCTGTCGACTGCCTCCAATGACAGTATATCTTTCCTTAGATAAGTCATGCAAAACTGTTCAGTGTTCCAGTAGTGGTCTATCTAGTTCCTTATATAGTTTTAGCATAACTTCCTATTTTGACACTGTATTCTCTTTGAAATAAGATGAACATTCAATTTGCCTTCCCTATTACTTGCAAGCTTTCATGATATTGCATGAATATTCCCACATCTCTGTGGTACACTTTCTCCAGTGTTGCTCCAGCTCTTCTTTTTTTCCTCCACTATATCCCAGCTATCAGGATTTTTCCCATTCTCTTATACTGGCTGTATCTCTTGATCAGGACTCCCATCCACCGTCCAAGGACCCTTCTCCCACCTCCAACATACTTCATTCACTTGGGCACCCCATGCCGGTCTGTTACCTGCCTTCAACCTCTTTATCTCCAACTGCTGCCATGACATTGACCAGCTCAACCTGTCCATCCCTCATACCCACTCCAATTTCTCACTCTCACAAAGCGCAGATCTCCACTCTAACCCCAACCTCACCATTAAACCAGCAGAAAAGGGGATGGGGGCGCAGTGGTAGTCTGGCGCACTGACTAGGCACCAACACACAGACAGCACCTCCCACTGTCCCGTCGACCATGGCCTTACTGCCCATCACCAAACCATCATATTCCAGAGCATCCACAATCTCATCACCTCAGGGGATCTCCCATCCACAACCTCTAACCTCAGTTCTGGAACCCCACACTGCCCGGTCCTACCTCCTACCCAAATTTCACAAGCCTGACTACCCCAGTTGACCCATCATCTCCATGTGCTCCTGCTCCACCATACCTTGATATCATCCTGTCCCCCTTAGTCCAGGAAGAGTCCACATACATTCTCCACACCACCCATGCCCTTCACCTCTTCCATGGCTTTCATTTCCCTCACCCCCAATCTTCACCATGGACATCCAGTCCCTGTACACATCCATCCACCATGGCGAAGGCGTCCAAGCCCTCAATTTCTTCTTCTACCGCCAACTCAACCAGTACCTCTCCACCAACACACTCATTCAATTGGTGGAACTGGTCCTCACCCACAACAACTTCTCTTCTGAATCATCCCACTTCCTTCAGACCAAAGGGAGAGCCATGAGGACCCGTATGGGTCCCACCTATGCCTGCCTCTTCATTGTAAAGTGGAACAGTCCATCTTCTGCAGTTGCACTGGCACCATTCCCCACCGTTTCCTCTGCTGTATTGATGACTGTATCAGTGGCAAATCGTGCTCCCACAGGGAGGTTGAACAGTTCATCAACTTCACTAACACCTTCCACCATGACCTCAAATTCACCTGGACCATCTTGGACACTTCCTCCTCTTCCTGGATATTTCTGTCTCCGGCGACTGACTCAACACGGACATTTATTTCAAACCCACCGACTCCCACAGCTACCTGGACTACAGCTCCTCCCATCCCAACTCCTCCACCTCTGTTGTATCTACTCCCAGGAGGAGCAATTCTACTCCAGGATATCACTGCATTTTCCCCTCCCATGTGGTCAATAATGCCCTCCAGCCCATCTCCTCCACTTCCCCCACCTCCACCTTGAACCCCACCCCTCCAATCACGACAAGAAAGAATGCCCCCTGCTGTCCTAACATTCCATCCCACTATTCTCCAGATACAGAGCATCATCCTCCACCATTTCTGCCACCTACAATCGGACCCCACCACCAGAGATATATTTCCCTCTGCACAACTATCTGCATTCCGTAGAGACCACTCCCTCCACGACTCCCTCATTAGGTCCCCACCCCCACCAACTAACTCTCCATTCCCGGCATCTTCCCCTTCCTCCACAAGAAGTGCAAGACCTGCGCCCACTCCTCCCTCCTCACCTCCGTCCAAGGCCCCAAAGGATCTTTCCGCATCTGGCTGAGATTTTACTGCACATCCAAACACCTCATTTACTGTGTCTGTTGTTGTCAATGTGGTCTCCTCTACATTAGGGAGACAGGATGCCAATTCGCAGAATGTTTCAGGGAATGTCTCTGGGACACACACACCAAATAATCCCATCGCCCTGTGGCCAACCACTTCAATTCACCTTCCCACTCCGCCAAGGACATGCAAGACCTGGGCCTCCTACACCATCAGATCCAGGGGTTCCGATAACTGGAGGAAGAATGCCTCATCTTCCTCCTTGGGGCCCTCCAACTACACGGCATCAACGCTGATGTCACCAGTTTCGCCATCTCCCCTCTCCCCACCTCATGCCAGATCCAACCCTCCAACTTGGCACCATCCTTGTGAACTGTCCTACCTGTCCATCTACCTTCCCACTGACCCACTCCACCCTCCCTTCCAACTTATCACCATCACCCCCCACCTCAATCAGCCTATTTGCCTTCCCAGCTACCGTTGCCTCAGCCCCAGCCCCACATTCCTATTTATCGCTCAGTCCCTTCCCCCTAACATTCCTGATGAAGACCTTATGCCCGAAACGGTGATTCTCCTGCTCCTCGGATGCTGTCCGAGCTGCTGTGGTTTTCCAGCACCGCACGTTTTGACTCTATATCCCTCTGCAAGTTCTTTTGGAATCTTTACCACATGCCATGTACTGTCTACTTTGGGAGGTAACTTGCTATGCTGCAGTCTTGTCAATGGCCACAGAAATTCCTGTCTGTTCCTCTAACTGATGAATTCTGTATCACTAGTGCTCTCCCACTCACTTTCCTTTCCTCCTAATCAACTGGGCCTTTTGTGGTGCCTTGGGCTTGGCATTTGCTGTGCCTCTCTGAGGAACCCATTACCTTCATCAGTATCCAGAACTGGAAACAAAGGTACTCCTGGAATACCTGCATGGCTTACTTTGCCCAGCAGTTACCCATTCCCTATCTGCTCACATGTCAGAACCCTGCTGTGTGACCACTTCACTGAATATCATATCCATATAGCTCTCTGCCTCAAGGATACACCACAGTGAATGCAGCCTCCCCTTTAGCTCAAAATCCTGTCACTTAAGCTTGTGCAAAATGTTGTGCTTCTGTCTCGGCCATATGAAGTGAGCACACCTCCCTACCTAACGCAAGATGGATATTTGAATTCGCCAGAGCCCCTTCCATGTCTTAATCTTACTTTTGTACCTTGTACGACAAATGTATTTTTTTTGTGCTGGTTGTTCTAAGGAAGAAAGACTGAAATGGAATTCCTAACAATAGTTATTCTTAAAAGAACATCTCCCCACCACTTCACTGAACTCCCTTAACAGCAAGCTTAACTACTTGCAATAAACCTTCGCCAAAGCATCTCTTTCCCCTCCACTTTGAATCAAGTTCCCCAAACTCTCATTCTGTCTCGTCTCACTTTGGTGCTGTCAGATCATAGTCAGACTTCATTACTATTCCGGTTATGACTTGGAGATGCTGGTGTTGGACTGGGGTGTACAAAGTTAAAAATCACACAACACCAGGTTATAGTCCAACAGGTTTAATTGGAAGCACACTAGCTTTCCGAGCGTCGCGCCTTCATCAGGTACATCCACTACCACCTGATGAAGGAGCGACACTCAACTGCTCTTCTCTCTCTTTGGTCTCTGTCCCCACCTACCATTTACTCCTTAACCCGTCCCAGCCACCTATGTTCTGCATATAAACCAACATCAATATACCATCAATTCTGAGGAAGTGTCACTTGACCCGAAACATTAACTCTGATTTCTCTCCACATGTGCAGCCAGACTTGCTGAGCTTTTCCAGCAATTTCTGCTTTTGTAGCAATTATCTGGAAATAGGGCATTTGTTTTAGACATCTTAGTAAATTAAAGTTTGTGTCATTCTGTACATTTTACAGACATGATTGGCATTAGAACTCACGGCTAATTTTAATGAGAGACTTGGGGCAAGTGTCATTTTTGATTAATTATAGCTTCACCTCTTAGACTGCATGTTCAAACAATACTCAGTTGAACACACAATTCAGCCTGCAACTCTGATATGGAGGCCATGCTGGAATTCTGAAGTTGCGGGTCTTCAAATCATGGACTGCGTTATGGCATAGAAGGAAGACAATCAGCCCATTGCATCCATGCCAACTTTCTGGAATAAAGCAAAATAAAACCATTGTGAAGGAGGGTTACTGGACCAAAACGTTGTCTCTGCTTTCTCTCCAGCAGTTTCTGTTTTTATCCTAGCTTTCTGGAAGACCAACTTACCTGGTCTCGCTTCCACGCTTTTTAACTGTAACTCTGCACTTCAATTGATACTGGATCATAGAGAGAGGGAGAGAGACAACTGGTGGTAATTTAATCTGAGGATCACCACACCTCAGGCAAGGGGAGAGGTTCAGAAGGAGAGTCCTTCATGTTAACCTCAGCTGGTGCAGGAATTGAACACACACACTGTTGGTGTTACTCAGCTTTGTAAACCTGTCATCCAACCAACTGAGTGAACTGATAAATATATAATTCTGTTTTGAAGGCTTGGCCAAATCTGACTCCACCTCACACTCAAACATAACATTCGTATTTATGAACACAGTGGAAATAAAAATTTCCTTGTGACACCGTTGTTTCTTTTACCCGCTCCATAAAACATTATCCTCTTTTTTTCAATCCTTTCACGAATAGAAACTGATTCTTACTATCTACTTTGCTCAGAATCCCCTTGCATTTGAAAATCTGTAACAAATCTCTCCCAGGAGAACAGCCACCACTTTTCCATGCTATCCATGTAGATTAGATTAGATTAGACTTACAGTGTGGAAACAGGCCCTTCGGCCCAACAAGTCCACACCGACCCGCCGAAGCGCAACCCACCCATACCCCTTACCTAACACTACGGGGAATTTAGCATGGCCAATTCACCTGACCCGCACATCTTTGGACTGTGGGAGGAAACCGGAGCACCCGGAGGAAACCCACGCAGACACGGGGAGAATGTGCAAACTCCACACAGTCAGTCGCCTGAGGCGGGAATTGAACCCAGGTCCCTGGCGCTGTGAGGCAGCAGTGCTAACCACTGTGCCACCGTGCTGCCACACGGTGTAGTAGTTGAAGCTTTCATCCCTTCGCTATTCTCATAAATCTTTTCATCACCCTCTCTAATGCTTTTACATTTTTCCAAAAGTGTGGAGTGCAGAATTGACACAATATTTTAATAGAAACCAAAATAGAATTGTATGCAGGTTCATCATAATTTTCACACTTCTGTGTTTTTTGTCCTTATTGATAAAGCCTAGCATGTCATTAGCATCATTAACCTCTTTCTCGACCTTGGGATTCATCAACCCCAGCAGCAGAGCACAGTTAGCTGTGGATACAGCTGAGATCCATGTTAGGCTGGTCAAAAGGTGGTTTTGATTCCTTGGAACATCTTCAAAGTTATTTTGGGAACATATTTGGCTCTCTAACTCTTCAGCACTTGTATCCCTTCAGCCATCCATCTAGTTGCCATGCCAACACTTGCTCTCCCTCCCCCTAGCACTTTATAGACCCATGCTATATAGCCCTCCAAGCTATGGAAGGTATGATCAACAATGCTGCCAAGCAGCACTTACTCAGTGATGCTCAATTTTGGTTCTGCCAGGGCTACTCAGCTCCTGATCTCATTACAGCCTCAGGACACTGTTGTCGGCCTAACCATCTTCAGCTGCCTCTTAAATGACCTTCCCTCCATCATAAGGGATGTTCGCAGATGTTTGCACAATGTTCAGCACAATTCATGACTACGCTGATACTGAAGCAGTCCATGTACAACTCAAACAAGATCTGGACAATATCCAGGTTTGGGCTGACAAGTGGCAAGTAACATCGATACCTACAAATATCAGGCAATGACCATCACAAATAAGAGACAATCTAACCATTCGGTGATGTTACCATCACTGAATCCCCCACTAGCAACATTCTTGGGGTTACCATTGACCAGAAACTCAACTGGATTCACCACGTAGAGACAGTGGCTACAATAGCAGGTCAGAAGCTAGGGCTACTGCAGTGAGTAGCTCACCTTCTGACCCCCTTCAGCCTGTCCACTATCTACAAGGCACAAGTCAGGAGTGCGATGAATACTCCCTACTTGCCTGGATGGGTGCAACTCTAAGAACACCCAAGAAACTCAACATCATTCAGGACAAAGCCGCCCACTTGAATGGCACCTCACCCACAACCTTCTACCACTGATGCTCAGTAGCAGCAGTGAGTATTATCTACACGATGCGCTGCAGAAGTTCACCAAAGCTCCTTAGACAACACTGATGAATACACAACCACTTCCATCTCAAAGGGCAAGAGCAGCAGATACATGGCAACACCACCATCTGCAAGTTCCCCTCCAAGCCATTCACCATCCTGACTTGGAAATATATCACCATTCCTTCACTGTCACTGAGTCGAAATCCTGGAATTCCCACAGCATTGAGCATCCACCTACAGCACATAGACTGCAGCAGTTCAAGAAGGGAGCTCACCATCATCTGCTCAAAAGTATTGAGGGATGGTCATTATCCCCTCCTCACTGATCTCAAAACTCCGAGACCGAGGAATCAACTCCACCCTTGGCAATTAAATCCTCAGCTTCCTGACCCACAGACCACTATCAGTGAAGATAGACAACTGCACCTTCTCCATGATCACACTCAACACTGGGGGCCCCTAAAGATGCATTCTCGGCCCCCTACTGTACTCCCTATACAGCCACAACTGTGTTGCTAAATTCCAAATGAACACCATCTACAAGTTTGCCAATGACACCACTGTCGTAGAATGGATATCAAACGTCGAGGAGGTAGAGTGCAATGTCGTGGTGCAATAAAACCAGCCTCTCTCTCAATGTTGGCAAAACTAAAGAACTGATCATTGACTTCGGGAAGAAAGGAGGAGAACACACCCCATCTACATCAATGTAGCGGGAATTGAGAGGAATAACAATAACCAACAACCTGTTCTGGACTTACCAAATAGATGTGATAATCAAGAAACATAACAATGCCTCATCTTCCTCATGCAGCTGAGGAAATTTGGCATGTCCTTAAGGACCCTCACCAACATTTACAGATGCACCATGGAAAGAATATTGTCCGGGTACATAATGGCCCAGTATAGCAACTGCTCTGCCCAGGACCATAAAAAACTACAGAAGGTGGTGTGCACAGCCCAGCCCATCACAAAAGTCAACCTCCCATCCATGAACTCAATTTATGAGTCTCGTTGCTTTGGAAAGGCTGCCAACATCATCAAAGACCAACATCATCCCACCCCAGTAATGCTATCCTCCAACAACTTCCATCAGGCAGAAGATACAGAAGCTTGAACACACAGACACACCAACAGGCTCAAGAAATGCTTCTTCACTACCATTATTAGACTGATGACTGGACTCTCTAATGGCAAATAACGCCGATCTTGCTAAAATTGATCTTACCTCGCATACATCCTGTGCAGGGTAATGTTATTCAACCTTAGTCAGACCAAATTTCTCCCACCTTATAATCTGTGTGATCTTGCTTCCAATATTCTGCCCGTTCAGCTTGCAAATGAAGCTTTTCACTATACTTGGTTGCATGTGACAATAAATCAAATCAAATCAAATCAATAAATTCTGGCCAGCCAGCAATGGCCATGTCCCATGAGTGAATAATAAATTGGCAACTCTTGCTCCCCAATCTCACACAATGGCTCCTCATTCTCTCTCATGACAACTCAAACTTGATCAGAAGTCCCACAACACTAGGTTATAATCCAACAGGTTTATTTGAAATCACAAGTTATAAAGTCGTAGAGATGTACAGCATGGAAACGAGTGATTCGTACGTGATTCATGGCTCTTTTATGGCGGGGAGTGTGGTGCTGGAAAAGCACAGCAGTTCTGGCAGCATCCGAGGAGCAGGAAAATCAACGTTTTGGGCAAAAGCCCTTCATCAGGAAGGCTCTTTTATGCCAATTCACTGCATAAACTAATCAAAACCAATGAGCTATATAGACTCAATGGCATGTTTGGAACTGGTCAGAAATGAAAAAAAAAGTCATCACAAGACCATGTTTGAAAAAAGAAACTGCTCTTTCTACAACCCTACACAAGCGTTAATTAGATAAATCATTAAAACATCAATAACAGAGGTTTCAAACACTTCACACCTCCTAATCTTTACAAGTGAACATGAAGACTTTAACACCAATGAACACAGAGAGAAAAAAACACCTTCTAATGAGCTGCAAATGTCAATCATGACATCATGAAGTATTCCTGCAGTTTCCAGGCATTACAATCTGAATGCATGTCATATTATATTTGTCATTTTACTATATATGTTCTACTAATAAAATGCATTAACAAAATAACAAGCCGAATGGCAAATTTACAGACATAAAATGTATATTTTTAACAAACAATTAACGCCTCAAGCATGCCTTAAGTCAGTTACAACCTTTGAGTTTTTAAAAGCTTTTTCATTTTCCCATGTTACTATGCCAAGATTTTTAGCCCAATTAGTTCGATATTGGAGGGCACTGTGCTGGAGACACTGCCAGACCATAATAAGCTTCCAATCTTTAACAGCTGTTGAAAAGTGTAGGCCATCTTTGGACCGATTTCAACATTATGTTGTCAGAGATGAACCATGTTCAAACACATCACATTATCCACTCACCCTCTGTATGAAACAAGTTACAAAGAATAACTTGAGCCATGATACTGATTTAATGGGTTTCTTTGAGTTGATTGAATTGGTTTGAGAAACAGCGCTCTTGGCTGTTCTCTTGGTGATGTTCTACCAGGACTATTTTTAGAATGGCACAGTGACATTATTTGTTTCCTTTTGCTGCATCAATGGTGACAAGGAGAAGGCATTTCTCAAGTAATTGAAGTGAGGTCATTGATGTTCGATATAAAATGGCACCCTTGAAACCCAATAAAATCGATGTAAAATGGCACCCTTGAAACCCAATAAAGCACAAGAAATAAGATGCAGGCATTTAGCTTATTATTACAATGTGAAAAAAATAGTTTTAAACAACACACTGAATAAAAAAAGGAACAACACAGAACAAGTTGACTCTGCTAGAATATCGGTGACCAACTGCTACATTTAAAGAAAAAGAACTTGCAGCTTTTTGTTGTGGATTGCCTTTAACTTTTTGATGATTCTTGCACTGTACAACAGTTTGGAAGCATCTATTTGTTATATTATAAATTAAATCACTATAAATTCATTATTTCATTAATTAGATGACAGAAAAATGTCCAAACACAAATAGAAATTGTTGGAAAACCTCAGCAGGTCTTGCAACATTTGTGGAGAGAAAGCAGAGTTAGCATTTTGAGTCCAGTGACCTTTCTTTAGAAAAGGAATAGGAAAATGCTGATTAGACACTAGTATAGTTGGTTAATACTTTATGCCTTAATTTGTGGCAATGTGTAAATTTGCTTTCATTAATGCAAAAGATGTGTGTAACATGCATGAATATATAAAGAAAAATAACTCTTAAAATAAATATTAAAATGCAAAGTGAGGCTTCTGTTGCATCAGCAGGAACATTATTTGGGAGAGCAGACATTTAGCTCTACTCTGTTTCCCAATATGTAGCCCAACGCAATGGGATTTGGAAGTACCTCAGTCACTCGTCATAACTTTTGAATCACATTAAAGTAAATTTGAGAATATGCATTACAAAATAAAATCTACAGTAGGGTAAATTGGCACAAATTAAAATCATATTGAAATAATTTTGAAAATGAAAAGAAAAATGAGTGCAGTCATTTTAATCTGCCACTTGTTTATGTTGATAAGACATTCTTGTGTATTTCTGATTTTGGTTTCTTTTTCCTCCTTCTTTCTCCTGAAGATATTGACTCCTTCATTTGGGGTAAAGGTCATGAGGGATTATTATCTCCTGGTACCTCATCATGTAGCTATTATTCATATGAGTCTCGACAGTTAGTATTGCCAGCTGTGAAGGGTATCACAGTGAGATCAATCCTGTCCTCATCTGGCATCCGCACGTCAATGCATTGACAAAAGGGATTGTTGTGTAGCAAGTGGGAACCCTGACCTAATTTGTTTTTGTGACCCAGGTGTGCTGTGGCTCTTCTGGGGTCCCTTGTGACACTTTGCTTAATACACAAAATAACTGGGATCTTCCCAGTCAATAGAACTTGGACAAGGTTTTTTTTTATGTCTTGGTCATTGGAACTGTTCATGACCTGCCAATTGATTATCTCTCAAATAACCCTTTGCACATAAAAGCAGATGAAAAAACATCTGAACATATAGTACTGGGCAAGTCTTGGAAATTGGGTTTCAGGTAAGTTGTGACATTACAAAATACATCAGACAATCATCAACCCCTGATGAAGATACATAACTCGAGGATTCTATCTTAGAACTGTTACTTTTCAAGGAGAAAACAGGATATGGTCGAAATAATGTTATTACCACCATAAGCAAGATGACAGTACTTTACAATTCTGTCAAGAGGTAGGAAGACAGCATTGGAAAGTCGAACATCATTTTGCAGTATTGGTGCTGTTTTAAGGTAAATCATTCAGAAAGTGTTTATTGCATAGACCCATGAAAAGAATAATGATGAAAGATGGATATTAAATATAAGGTAAAGCAAGTTTCAAAATGCTGTTTATCAACAAACCTCAAAGAGGAGGTCAAAGGTATCACATTGGGAACCACTCAGCATTGTAATGGGAAGCTGCCATATATTTAGATTTCACATCTGATTGTGCATTTAGTTTATTCCTTTAGGAACTTGGTGCTTTCTTTGAAAATGCTTTGTAACTCTATTGAACAAAATGGACATTGCTGAGGAAGATAGTAAAATAATAATTGCAGTCACTGCTTCAATTCAGTAATACTTCAATTCAGTAATACTTCAATTCAAGGTCCAATATTTAGACTTATGGTAGATTGCAGGTATAAGATTTCAAATTTGAGTTGGAAATCAGGTTAAAGTAAATTACATAGAACTAAACTTATAGCTGTCATAATGTTTAGTTTAATTTATTCTTTTGCCCAAAGACTTCGAAACAAAATAAGCCATTCGATCAATTGAGTCTGCTTTGCCAAACAATAAGACCATGGCTGAACTGATAATCCTCAACTTCACTTTCCTACCCTTTCCCCATTATCCTTACTTCCCTTAGTGATTACAAATCTGTCTATCTCAGCCTTGAATATACTAGATAATCCAGCCTTCCGAACCCTTTTTGGAAACAAATTCCACAGATTGACTACCTCTGTAACAAAAAAAACCCCTCCGCGTTACTCTGATCCCTTACTCTGAGAGTACGCCCCCTGGTCCTAGATTCTCCCATTAGAGAAATAACCTCATGGCATCTTCCCTGTGGAGCCTTAAGTGATCCTTAGCTTGATCTTTAACTTCTCCTGTTAGGAAAATCCTTCTATTTCTGGGATCATCCCTCATGAACCTTTCCAGGACTGCCTCCATTTCGATATACATTTTCTTGGATAATGGACCCAAAACTGTTGTGTGTCCTAGTTTAGTTGGACGAGTGCCTTGTGGTGTGTTTGTATTCCATTCTCTTTGAAGTGAAGGCCAACAGTCCATATTACTTTCTGAACTTGGATGCCAGCTTTTCGTGATTCATGCACAAGGATCTCCAAATTACTCTGTGCTGCAGTGTCCTGTAATCTCCCTCTATTTGATAAATACCGAGGTTCTATTTTTCATTAAAAAGTGGATAACTTCACATTTTCCCATGTTAAAATTTAACCTGTTTGTGCTCCTTTGTACACTTATTGTATCAACGTCACTACTTGTCTCGCCGCCTAGTTTTATACTATCTGCCAACTAAGTTACAGTGTATTCACTTTTGTTGTCTAAGTCATTGATATTGTAAATAATGGTGAGCCCAAAACTGATCCCTATGCTTCTCCCTGTGTTACGTCTGTGTAGCTGAGATTATCCAATCTGTAAGTAGCAAATTCCAGTTGTAAAGTTGGAAGGGATGCATCATAATAGGTTAATTCTTTTTGTACTTATTCTATACATTGGTGGAATATAAATAGTACCTAACTTAACACATTGGCTTGACTTCTCCATTCTGAACAGTACTGATAATAACAGATTTTTCTGAGTCTATGTAAAGAAGGCATATTTTGTTCAACTTGGATTCACGTTTTGTATTTTCTACTCATTACTTGTATTTTGAAAGATCAAAGCTCATGGATATTATCAGCATAATATGTGTAGGAAATAACAACTGAATTGTTCACTGTATTTGCCCTAAGTGCAATAGTGGAGACAACATTAGCCAGAAGCTGCTATAATATTGATTTATTTAAAACAGTAATGAGTTTGATTTGGTGGCATCTTTCAGTGTGTAATTATAATATTGAAAAATAAACTCTTATTTTATTTTGCTCACATTTTCAAACACCACTTGTTTTTGTCTGACTCTTTTATCATCCTTTCCCTTTGTTTTACTGTGTTTATCACTATCCTTTACATCTCCAATTGTCTGGATATACCAATGTTCACAAATGTACTTTCTGTGCAAATCCTTGTGCCAGATTTTTGCCATCAAGTTATAAAGCTCCAGTTAGGAAACTTTCTGACTTGGCAGATCAATTTCCATACAAAGGAATCTGGGTAATCCAAGATGGAGGATGGGATAAAAATTGTGGCTGTAAGAGCTGGTCCTTTTTTTGAGGTATGTTCGGTGTTGGAGGTTATTTCCTTGAATTCCAGGAGCTGCAATTACTGTTTTATAAGCTGTTGCATTGTTTTGGAACTTTGGGGGAAAGAAGATCAGAACAATGGCACTTCTAAAAATAGGAAGACAGACAAAAGGCAGCAGCCACATGGTCAGTGAGGGAGAGAGAGAAAGAAACCTACATTGCTAACTGACACAGTAGTGAATCTGCGCAGTTACTAACTTTAATGTTTGAGTTCATGCATCTCTGAACATTGGTGTGCATCTAGGAAAAAATAACAAATAGTGAAATTTACAGCTGACCTTGGATGAATCAGTGAGGGCAAGCTCACAGCACGGGAACAGATACGTGCATAGTTTTTAACATGTAACCTTGATGTAAGTCTACAGTAGTGATTAGAGTAGGTTCTATCTTGATTATATGTTTTATTGAGATCTGTATCTTGATTAAATTTTAAAAACATAAACCATAAGTACTAAGTTAGCCTGGGGCACAGTGTTTTTACTCTAAAAAAAAGTACTATTTTCTGGGTCTGTAGATTGTGAAAGGGCAAAGATGGCCTTTCATCGAGTGATATGCTCTTCCTGTCAGATGTGGGAGTTTAGGGAGAGCTTCCATATAACTGATGATTATGTCTGCAGGAAGTGTCTTTGGTTGTGAATCCTATCAAATTGCATGGGTTGGTTGGAGCGGCAGTTAGACGCAACGAGGAATTCACAAGAACTAGGTGGTGTGATGGAGGGCAGTTATAGGGAAGGAGAAAAGCAGCAGATACAGTCAGGTGGATGGGTTAACTCAAGGAAAGGTAGGACGGGCAGGAAGTTAGCGCAGGAATGTTCTGTGGCTATCCGCATATCAAACAAATATGCTGTTTTGTAAAGCATAGAGGGTGATGGACTCTCAGGGGAATGTAACGTGAACAGCCAAATTTCTGGCATTGAGACTGGCTGTAATGTAATGAGGGGTACGTCAGTTTCCAAGCAATTGATTGTGTTAGGGGACACACTAGTTAGAGGCACAGACAGATGTTTCTGATCAGAATGGTATGGTGCCTCCCTGATACCAGATCAAGAATGTCTCAGAGAGGGTGCAGAATGTTCTCAAAGGGGAGAGGGACCAGAAGGAGATCATTGTACACAGTGGAACCAATGATACAGAAATGGAAAATGATGATATTCTGAAGGGAGAGTATAGAAAGTCAAGCAGGAATTTACAAAGGAGGTCCTCAAGGGTAGTGATATCTGGATTACACACAATGCTATGAGCTAGTGAGGGTAGGAATAGGAGGATAGAGAAGATGAATGAGTGGTTGTGAAGCTGGTTCAGGGCAGCAGGGTTCACATTTTTGGATGATTTGGAGGGGGGTGGGTGGTGGGACCCAGGGAAATAGTGTGGAAAGACAACAATCTGAGATGGATACAGCTGGGAAAAGGAGCAAGTTAAAGTCAAGGCAGGCAGAAGCAAAGCAGAGAACGAGCTAGGACTGATAAATTAAACTTCAATGCAGGAGGCCTAACACCAAAGGCAGATGAACTCAGGACATGGTGAGGAACATGGGACTGGGATATCATAGCAATTACAGAAATGTGGCTCAGGGATGGACAGGACTGGCAGCTTAATGTTCCAGGACACAAATGCTACAGGAAAGACAGGAAGGGAGGGAAGCGAGGAGGGTGGGGGTGGGGGGGTGGCGCGTTGATAAAGGATTGCATTATTGCTGTACTCAGGGAGGATATTATTGGGAATACATCCAGGGACGTGATTTGGGTGGAACTGGGAAATAAGAAAGGATGATCACCTTATTGGGATTGTATTATAAACCTCTAATACTAAGCGGGAATTTGAGAAAAAATATTGTAAGGAGATCTCAGCTATCTGCAATATTAATAGGGTAGTTATGGTAGGGGATTTTAACTTTCCAAACATAGACTGGGACTGCCATAGTGTTAACGGTTTTTATTGGAGAGGAATTTGCTAAGTGTGTACAAGAAAATTTTCTGATTCAATAAGTGGATATACCTAGTAGAGTAGGTGCAAAACTTGACCTACTCTTGGGAAATAAGGCAGGGCAGGTGACTGAGGTGTCAGTGGAGGAGCACTTTGGAACCAGCGACCATAATTCTATTAGTTTAAAATAGTGATAGAAGAGGATAGACCAGATCTAAAATTGGAAGTTCTAAGTTGGAGAAAGGCCAATTCTGGCGGTAATAGGCCAGAACTTTCAAAAGCTGTTTGGGGCAGATTTTTGGAGGTAAAGGGATGGCTGGAAAATGGGAAGCCTTCAGAAATGAGATAACGAGAGTCCAGAGAAAGTATATTCCTGTCAGAGTGAAAGGGAAGGCTGGTAGGTATAGAGAATGCTGGATGACTAAAGAAACTGAGGGTTTAGTTCAGAAAAAGAAGGAAGCATATGTCAGGTATAGACAGGATAGATCGAGTAAATCCTTAGAAGAGTATAAAGGCAGCAGGAGTATACCTATGAGGGAAATCAGGAGGGCAAAACAGGGACATGAGATAGCTTTGGCAAATAGAATTAAGGAGAATCAAGGGATTTTACAAATATATTAAGGACAAAAGGGTAACTAGGGAGATAATAGGGCTCCTCAAAGATCAGCAAGGTGGCCTTTGTGTGGAGCCGCAGGAGATGGGGCAGATACTAAATGAATATTTTGCGTCAGTATTTACTGTGGAAAAGAATATGGAAGATATAGAATGTAGGGAAATAGATAGTGTGGGGGGGATGAGCTGAGAATAGTTCACAGGTCGGCGCAACATCGAGGGCCGAAGGACCTGTTCTGCACTGTATTGTTCTGTGTTCTATGTTCTAGATGGTGATATCTTTAAAAATGTCGGTATTACAGAGGAGGAAGTGCTGGACGTCTTGAATGACATAAAAGTGGATAAATCCTCAGGACCTGATCAGATGTACCCTAGGACTCTCTGAGAAGCTAGGGAAGTGATTACAGGGCCTCTTACTGAGATATTTGTATCATCAATAGTCACAGATGAGGTGCCAGAAGACTGGAGGTTGGCTAACGTGATGCCACTGTTTAAGAAAGGTGGTAAGGACAAGCCAGGGAACTACAGACCAGTGAACCTGATGTGTGTGGTGGGCAAGTTGTTGGAGGAAAACCTGATGGACAGGATGCACATGTATTTGGAAAGGCAAGGACTAATTAGGAATAGTCAACATGGCATTGTGTGTGGGAAATCATGTCTCACAAACTTGGTTGAATTTCTTGAAGAATTAACAAAGAGGATTGATGAGGGCAGAGCAGTAGATGTGATCTATATGGACTTCAGTAAGGCATTTTACAAGGTTCCACATGGGAGACTAGTGAGCAAGGTTAGATCTCATGGAATACAAGGAGAACTCGCCATTTGGATACAGAACTGGCTCAAAGGTAGAAGACAGAGGGTAGTGGTGAAGGGTTGTTTTTCAGACTGAAGACCCATGACCAGTGGAGTGCCACAAGGATTGGTGCTGGGTCCACTACTTTTCATCATTTATATAAATGATTTGGAGCATAAGAGGTATAGTTAGTAAGTTTGTTGATGACACCAAAATTGGAGGTGTCATAGACAGAGAAAAAGGTTACCTCACATTAAAATGGGATCTTGATCAGATGGACCAATGGGCTGAGAAGTAGCAGATGGAGTTTAATTCAGATGAATGTAAGGTGCTGCATTTTGGGAAAGCAAATCTTAGCAGGACTTAGACACTTAATGGTAAGGTCCTGGGGAGTGTTGATGAACAAAGAGACCTTGGAGTACAGGTTCATAGCTCCTTGAAAGTGGAGTTACAGGTAGATAGAATAACGAAGAAAGCGTTTGGTATGCTTTCCTTTATTGGTCAGGGTATTGAGTACAGGAGTTGGTAGGTCATGTTGCAGCTGTAAAGGGCATTGATTCACCCTCTGTTGGAATATTGCATGCAATTCTGGTCTCCTTCCTATTGGAAAGATGTTGTGAAACTTGAAAGGGTTCAGAAATAATTTACAAGGATGTTACCAGAGTTAGAGGATTTGAGCTATAGGGAGAGGCTAGGGCTGTTTTCTCTGGAGCGTCAGAGGCTGAGGGGTGACCATATAGAGGTTTATAAAATCATGAGGGACATGGATAGGATAAATGGGCAAGGTCTTTTCCCTTGGGCTGCGGAGTCCAGAACTAGAGGGCGTAGGTTTAGGATGGGAACGGAAAGATATGAAAGAGACCTGAGAGGCAACTTTTTTCACTCAAAGGATAGTACGTGGATGGAATGAGTTGCCAGAGTAAGTGGTGGAGGCTAGTACAATTGCAACATCTGGATGGATATATGAATAGGAAGGGTTTAGAGGGATATGGCCATGTGTTGGCAGGTGGGACTAGATTGGGTTGGGATATCTGGTCAGAGATTGATAGATTCTTAATGTCACGAGGAATTAAGGGCTATGGGGAGAATGCGGGTAAGTGGAGTTGAAATGCCCATCAGCAATGATTGAATGGTGGAGTGGACTCGATGGGCCGAATGGCCTTACTTCCACTCCTTTGTCTAATGGTCTTATGGACGAGTTGTACCAAAGGATCTGTTTCTGTGCTGTAATCTCTATGACTCTATATGTGGGCAAACAGAGCGGCTCTGGCAGTTTAGTGGTCAAAAAGGAAATGCATCTGAGTCGGGTGGCAGAAGAGAAAAGGAATGTGTAAAAAATGAACCAGGAAGCCAGAATGACTTAGGTGGATTATAGGGTTAGAAGGAAGGACAGGGATTGAAGTCAACATGGCTTAATCAGTGATATTAGACCCGTCTGGTTCTGGGCAGGAGAAGTTGAGGTTTGGAAGCTGTGACTGGGAAGATAGGAACAATATCCAACAAAGCAATGTATGAGACTAGCTGGCGATTGTGACATTGAAGATGGTTCCTCAGCCCGATGGAATATAGTGCAAAGTTTAAATACAGAGTCATAGTTTTAGGCTAAGTTGTGGCAAATTTTAAAAAGAGAGGAAAATGAATTATTGCTCTCAAAGGGTCATGAATCTGTGGAACTGATTGCCCTAGTATGGTTGAAGGCCAGGGATCTGAGTAAGTTTGAGGAGATAGACTGGTTTTTAATCAGTAACGGCTTAAATGGTTATGGGAACAGGCAGGAAAGTGCAATTGAGGCTGGAATGGGATGAGCAGCAATTGAATGAAATAGCAGAACATCCTCAAGGGGCTGAGTTGTCACCTCCTACTCCTAGTTCTTATGTTCTCAAATGTTCTTGTAAAATTTGAAGTGAAGTTACAATTAGCATGTGGAGGAAAGTGGAATGTTGTGGTCCTTTGCCTTTGAAACTTCTCTTTTTCTTCCAGATAATTGCTTACTTTCTGATGAAGTAAAGCCATTCTGAGCATGGTGTAGGGTCTCAATCACAGAAGGGAAATGATCATTTTAGTGAATGACAAAACATGCTCAAGGGGGTGAATCTGTGCCTGCTTCCATTTGATGTGGAATGGGATCAGTGTGATTTCATTGAACTTGTTTCATGGGACAATGTAATTCACTGCTGAATGACTAAAGAGGAATTTTATCAAGACAAAAACAATTTTTCATGCAGCACCAGTCACGAGCTTCTGTTTCGCTTACAACCCCTATTTTGGAAGCCATCTATCTCAACCAGTCTGGATTAGTTGGCTAATTGCAACATAGCCTTTGCAGTCAGTGATGTTTAAGAAATGTCTTTAAATTCTCACATGTTTGCTTTTGATCAATCTCTACAATTGCTTAAGATTTGGTAAAATTGAATGAAATAATATACTAATTCTTGTACCCGATTTATGAGGGGATATGTTTACACTGCTGCAGTTATGTAATTCTGAATTCTTATAAGCATAAGACTTTACAATATGAAAAATACAATTTGTTTGAAAAATTTAGTATTTAACAATCTGGTTGCAAACATCTTTGTAGTTTTCAAAAGAGGATGTATTTTTGGGAGATAATTTTGTTTTGCAAAGTTAACAATATTTATCCAAATGTGGACCACATTACAAGGTTTTGTTGACAGACGAAAACAAGACATCATTTTCTCAATAGCAATTATATTGCAAACACCTCAGCCTTACAGCAATATCAAGTCCCTGAAGGAGTGGGTAACCCCTTTCTGTCTGACTTCCCTCAAATACTGTTTACCAAAGTATTTCAATGTTCTATCTCCACTCTCAAAATTAATAACATGCTTTAGAGCAGTTACTTTCTGAGAAAATCCAGCATTCATTCATACTATATAATGTCACTGTAGTTTTGAGCACTGCAGTCAGAGCTTCGATACACAGACTGTGTGTGTGTGTGTGTATCCTGACCTCTAGTCTTGTGAAATTCAAAAGCAATATTTAGCATGGTGTCTTAAGGTTGCCGTTTATCCCCCATCCTCCAATGTGTACTTAGCTTTAATCTTAGTGTGTTGCTTTCTAGATAGCACCAAATGAACACACGTTTTTTTTTACATTGTTTCTTCACTTGTAAGATCCTGCTTCTGTTACAAGCCTTCCTTGTACACATATATATCCCATGTACAGAACTTCAATAGAAATGATTCCTGCTTCTATTTCTGTGTCGTATTTTTCTTTCCAAACTATCAGAATTCTAGGAGAAAGTGAGGATTGCAGACGCTGGCAATTCAGATGAGTGGCATGGTGGCTCATGGTTAGTACTGCTGTTTCAAAACTCCAGGGGCCCAGGTTCAATTCCAATGTCAGAATACTGTCTGTGTGGAGTTTGAACATTCTCCCTGTGCCTACATGGGTTTGCTCTGGTTTCCTCCCACAATCCAAAGATGTGCAGGCCAGGTGAATTGGCAATGCTAAATTCCCCGTAGTGTTAGTGCATTAGTCAGGGGTAAACACACAGAAATGGGTCTTGTGGGTTAGTCTTTGGAGGGTTGGTGTGGACTTACTGGGCCAAATGTCCTGTTTCCACACTGTAGGGAATGTAATCTTTGGGAGCTCTTGTTGTGCAGTGGTAGTGCACCTACCTCTGAGCTATGATGCCTGAGTTCAAGCCTATCTGCTCCAGGGGTGTGTAACAATAAGCTTGAACAGGTTGATTAGAAAATCTCATTATATTCCAGAGCTTGAATTTAACTTCCATCAGCTGCAGTTGGTTAGATTTGAATCCATGTCTTAGGCCCTCTGGATTACCAGTGATGTCACCACTTCAACACCATTTGCCCAAATGGCCCTTCCTTTTGTGAAGTAAGAAATCATTTGCCAGCCAAAAATAAAGACCATAAGACATAGGAGCAGAAATTAGGCCATTCAGCCCATCAAGTCTGCTCTACCATCTGATCATGGCTGATAAGGTTCTCAACCCCATTCTCTCACTTTCTCCTTGTAACTCTTGATCCCCTTGGTACTCAAGAACCTATCTATCTCAGTCTTAAACATACTCAATGACCTGGCCTCCACAGCCTTTTGTAGCAATGAATTCTGTATGCACATGAATAGCAGTAACTGGAGGGGTGCATAGGTTAAGTTACTATATTTTACATTAGGATTCAATCTTGATGCAACATCATGGGCCAAAGGGTCTGTTCTGTGCTGTACTTTTCTATGTTATATGTTCTATTCCATTGATTTACCACATTCTGGCTGAAGAGGTTTATCCTTATCTCCGTTCTTAAAGGTCTTCCCTTTACTCTAAGGTTGGGCCCTCGGGTTCTAGTCTCTCCTACCAGCGGAAACATCTTCACAACATCTAGTCTGCCCAGGCCCATTCAGTATTCTGTGTGTTTCAATTAGATCCCCCTTATCCTTCTAAACTCCATCAAGTATAGACATAGAGTCCTCAAACATTCATGTTAAACTTTTCATTCCTGGGACCATTCTTGTAAACTTCCTTTGAACACAGTCCAGGGCCAGGAGAAATTCCTGAGATATGGGACCCAAAGCTGAACACAATACTGTAAATGTGATCTGATCAGAGCCTTATTGAGCCTCAGAAGTACTTGACTGCTTTTATATTCAAGTCTTCTCAAAATAAGTGGCATCATTGCATTTGCTTTCTTAACTACTGACTCAACCTGCAAGTTTACCTTGAGAGAATCTTGGACTAGAACTCCCAAGTCTATTTGCACTTCAGACTTCTGAATTTTGTCCCCATTTAGAAAATTGTCCATGCCACTATTCTTCTTACCAAAGTGTACTTCCTCACACTTGCCCACGTTGTACTCCATCTGCCACTTGTTTGCCCAATCTACGAACATGTCCCAATCCTCCTGCATCCTCCCCGCCTCCTCAATGCTACCTGTCCCTCTACTGATCTTTGTATCATCGGCAATCGTAGCCAGAGTGCCCACAGTTCCTTCATCTAGATCATTACTGCATCAAGTGAAAAGTTGTGCTGTCAACACGGAGTCTTGCGGAAAACCACTTGTCATTGGCTGCGATCCTGAGAAGGTTCCTTTTATCCCTACTCTCTGTTTTCTTGCCAGACAGCCAAGCATCTATCTATAATAGGCCTTTCCTCTAACACCATGGGCTCTTGTCTTACTCAGTAGCTTCCTGTGTGGCAACTTGTCAAAGGCCTTCTTGAAGTCCAGGTGGATAACATCCATTGGCTCTCCTTGGTCTGATCTGCTTACTATTTCCTTGAAGAATTCTAGCATATTTGTCAGGTATGGCCTCCCCTTGATGAAACCATGCTGATATTGCCATATTTTACCAAACATTTCTAAGTATTCAGAAATCCATCTTTCACAATGGATTCCAGGATCTTACCCACATCCAAGGTTAGGCTAATCTGTATGTAATTTTTCATCTTTTGCTTTACTCCCTTTTTAAACAGGAGTGTGACGTTAGCGATTTTCTAGTCCTCTGGGAACCCCCCCCCCGCCCCCAATTCTCGCACTTACTAGATCACCACTAACACTTTCGCTATCTCTTCAGCTATCTCCTTAAAACTCTAAAGTGTAGTCCATCTGGTCCAGGTGATTTATCCACCTTCAGGCCATTCAGTTTTTCTAGCACCTTCTTCTTGCTGATGGCCGACATATTTAGCTCTGCCCCCTCACGCTCTTGAATCTTTGGGATATTACTCATGTCTTCCCCTGTGAAGACTAATGCTAAGAAATTATTCAGTTCCCCAGCACTATCTTTTCAGTGCAATTTCAATGTCCACTTTTGCCTTTATATATTGAAAGAAACTCTTACAGTCTTCCTTTATTTTACTGGCTAGCTTACCCACATATTTAACAATGGGCTGGAAAAGACCAGCTTGTCCACCAAACTTGCCCCATATTTAGAATGCCTGAAGCATAATGAACTGTGTCCATTCTAAATTATTTCCAATTGTGTGCCACCTGTTCGTGTTGGTGAATGTTAATTTTAACATTCTTTTAAGGACACTTTAAAGTGAGGGGGACTGTGAGCAGACTGAATACTCACTTCTGGGTTGGTGCATACACTGTACTTACAGGTTGTATTGATTATGACCAGAAATGTTCCATCTCTTGCAGCCAAGTTGCCTAGGTAAGATGAAAACTTAGACAATAAAATGCGAGAGTACTCCTCTGTGTTTTTCAGGAACTAAAAGCTACTCCTGGAAATTATGTTTATCAGAATTGAATATTTTATCAGCTAATTCATTCTCCTTTAAAATTAACAATTGGCATGAAGACTATTATATTAGCATACACTACAACTTTCCTACAGAATAACTCCTTAAGCTAGAGAAGACACATTAATTTGTAAGTAATTCATGAGCTCAATGATTTCACGTTTTCTTAGCTCCCAGTTAGTTTAGTATTCCTTTGTTGACAGGTTTGAAACTGTTCCCTCTTCTTTGCGACCTGTGTCTCTCTCCGACTGCTATGAAGCCTCTCTTTGTCTCCCACTCCACTCATGGCATCCCACGCCCCATCAATCCCAATCTTCCTCCATCTCCATTGCATCCTGCAGCCCCCTTGTAGAATTCTATTTCCCTCCAAGACCTTCTCCCTTCCACTGTCTCTCCCCACCTCACCTAACTGTTTCAAACTGGCACCATCACCCTATTTATGAAGATGTGTTTTCTCTCATTAATTGCACTGAGTGAATTTTTCTGCATGATTTGGGGACGATTGGGCAGATTCACCCACTGTCATCGAGTATTGTGAACATTGATGTGGAGAGAGGTCAGTTTTATTCTAAAGTCTGGTGCCAATTGTGCTTTTCTTGATGTGTTTCGACAAAGATCAACCATAATCCTGTAATTGAACCTTGAGTATTCTTGTCTTGTGTGACTCAGCAACTTATGGAATAAGCTCAGTAAGTCATCAGAGAGTGCAGGAAGAAATCTGAGCATCTTTCAGATTAGTAAATAAATATTTTAATTCATTGTGCTTTAAAATTGATAAATCTTAGTAACTTTGAATTTAGAAAGTCAATAATTCCTTAAATTTAATTTCAAATTTATTTTATAAGGATGATGTAATGGGACAGTTGTTTAAATGCGTGGTTGAAACATTATTTTCATATGTGTGTGTGGAGTGGGGAGAAGGTGGAAAGGATGACAGAGGAGCTTGTGGTAGGTAGGTGACCTGTCAAAGGCCCTGTGGAATTTGAAGTTTGATGGGGAGATTAGGCACTTTGTATTGCACACAGTGAAAGTGTATTAGATCAGTGCTTCTCAGCCAGTGTGACTCCAAAAACTGAAAGGCTGCCAATGAAATACAACCTCAGTCTTACCACCAATGACTACATAATATCTCATTAAGTTTCTTATCATTTAGCAATACTTAAGATCAGCAAAATCACTGCATTTTTTAATGTACTTTAAACTTGTCAATTATAGATTTATACAATATAAAAATGTCTGTAAATGTAAAAACTTGGTAAACTGTTTTTTTCATGGTGGAGCCCAGTGTTTTCTGGCAAAATGGTTGGTGGCACTTGTGTTATAAAAAGGTTGAGAACTACAGTATTCAGGTAAATTGGAGGAACTAGATGTCAGATGGGTGACTGAAAGTGTGTTGGGGAGGTTGAGTGTCTGGGGACAGTATTTTTGAAGAAGTGGGATGGAGCAGATGCTTCCAGGAAAAGCTGCTTGGAATGCTGCCAAATCACGTGTTCCTCAGACAAGCATACAATATTTGACAGCCTGGATTTACCAAGCCCCCTACTCTTTGAGGTAATGTTTAGAATACCTGAGCATTCACAGTTAAAGTTTTAAAGCTTCCAAATATTTAAGGGTCCAGCCCACGACCTTGGAGAAGGTTATTTGCCCCCCACCCATCGGAGTACACTTGAAATATTGCTTTGTCATTATTAGTCTTTTCGATTGAAGCTGTGGCATTTTAAAATTTGTTGCCGTTTCTTAAAGGGAACAATAGTGAGCAACGCTTGAAATAAACTTCCATATTGCTGCCTGACTCTTCATTTGTATGCAACTTACAGGGAACATTATCAAGAAGCTAGAATTCTTGACTCAGAGCTGAAAATTTGTAGGTTTGTTTTGGGACTCTAATCTTTTAAGACCATAAGAAATGGAAAAGGAGTAGGCCATTCTGCCACTCAAGCCTGCTCTGTCTTTCAATAGGATTATGGTTGATACAGCATTCCTCATGACCACGTTCTTGCCCTTTGCCTATAACCCTTGATTCCTGCTCTGATCAAGAGTGTATCGAGCTGTGAGGGCAGAGTGCACAAGACTCTGCCCTCACAGCTCTCTGTGGCAAGGAGTTCCAAAGACTCATAACCTGCTGAAAGAAGAAATCCCTCCTCGCCTCAGTCTTAAATTGATGCCCTTTCATTCTGAGACTATCCCCTCTGGTCCTAGACTCTCCCAAGAGGGGAAACATCCTCTCAGCATTTATCCTGTCAAGCCCCCTATGAATCCAATATGTTTCAATGAGATCACCTTCTTCCAAACTGCTGTGACTAGAATCCCAACCTGTTTAATCTTTGCTATTAGACAATTCCTTCATACCAGGAATCATCCAAATCAATTCCAAATGTAGTCGTAACAGCACCCTTTACAGTTGCAGTGAGACTTCCCTACTCTCATACTCCAATCTCTAGAAATAAGGGCCAACATTTCATTAGCCTCCTAATTACCAGCTGCACCTGTGTTCTAGCTTTCTGTGTTTCATGCTCAAGTCCCCCCAGTCCCTTTGCATAGCGGCTTCCTGCAGTTTCTCTCAACTTAAGTAATACTCTGTTCTTTTGCTCTTTCTTCCAAAATTGTTCTCCCTTTACATTTTCCTACATTATAGTCCATTTGGCTAAGTTTTTTCCCCAGCTATTTAACTTATCAATATTTCTCTGTAAACTGTTTGTATCCCTCTCACAATTTGCTTTTCTGCCAGTTTTAGTAATGTTTGAAAACTTGGTTAAAGCACATTTACTTCCTTCCTCCAAGTCATTAACATATTGTAAACAGGTGTGCTCCCAGCACTGATCACTGTGGAACCAACCTGAAAAAAATATCCACATTCACTATTCTGCTTGATTAGATTATGATTTTATTTTCCAAATGTTCTTCTCTTCCTTCCTTACTAATTGATTCCAATACTTTCCTAATAATAGATGTTGGACTAATCAGTATATTTTTATCACCTTTTGTCTCCCTCGCTTTTTGAACAGGTATATAACATTAATAGTTTCCAATCCTCTGACACTCCTCCAAAAACCAATGGTATTTGGAAAATTGCAAGCAATGTCCACAATCTCTGTAGCTACTTCTTTGTAGGATCATAGGATGCAAGACACTGGGGTCAGAGGCTCATGTACCTTAAGCCCCATTTGACCTACAAGAGTCAAACCTGTCCATTTGATTTTGATTAACTTTCCTTATATTGTATGTTACAGAGCAGGCTAGGATGTCAGAATAATTTAACAGAACACCACACATTACTCCCAGTATCAAGAAATTATAACAATAAAAGGCATTTTTAGATGTCTTCTGTGACACTTTTCAGGGTTCCTTTTTGTTTCTGCTGATATTGGATGCCTAACTCATTGGCAGTTCATTATTGTTTGTGCCAAGAATTAGTCTTTCACTTAATTCCTAATTTCCTAAGCTTGTCCAACTCTAACGTTAAACAAGGCCATGTTTAACTCAGGAACCACTTCCACACTAAATCTGTCAAAAATCTAATGGAATCTTTAACTTTTGTTTTTGAAGTCACTGAATGATGTTATTCCTTGGGGAAGGCCATCAGCATCAATATTATTTCCAGAAACTTGACAAAGGCCAGAGAAAGAAACAGAAGCAATCTTACTCATTTCATTTTATGGAGAAAATGTCTGTTTTAACTATTAGAGAAGCCTCAATTCCCTACTGCTACCCGTGTTATATGCATATCAGTACATATCGATTTTATTTCTCCCTTGTACTGCTCTGACTGTTATGTTGGCAAAGATATAGGTATTATCAATTCAGGTTTTGCAATGATATTAAGTCTTTGCTTCGGAAAATAATGTAATGTTTCATTTTTATGCTAGTGTGAAGCCAATGTATCATATGATGAGGGCAGTGGAGCTGTTGTTTTGAGAGCGAGATCTGGTGTAATGGCTATGTATAATGCATAGGCTTTTCAGAATTCCTACTGATCATAGCCCTTCAGTGCATGCAATTCACATTGATTTCTTTTCAAATTTTCATCACATTTACAGATGAAAAGAACCATAAAACAATGCTGCATGAACAGACCAATGCACAGGAGTTGGAATACTCACCAAATATTAAACAGCTCAACTTCCTTTTGGTTATACATGTTATTCAAGACAATATGTACATAACAAATGTGAAGCTTTAAAAATATAGTTAATTAGTGTGATTTTTGTTTGCTTTTTGAAATATTATTAAAGTAATCTTTTGATATTTATCTGCTAACATAATCACCCTGAGGCACTATTTTTATTTATACAGTGCACTGATTATTATTAACATTCTAATTATCCACCTCCCTGATTATTCACTAGACTTTTTAGAGAGACAACATCGACTTGCACAGCCACTTTCAGCATTTGTGTTGAATTCCCTTTCCTTGATGTGTGGAAGCCTCACAGTGTTTCCTTTGTTGCCTGCACTCTGCTCAATTTCTTTTTAATACATTGCTATACTATATATGCAGTTAGGAAAATTCAGACACACTCAAATTATCCAGCAATTTTCATTATCCACCAGGAGTCCACACTCTGGTAGTGGATAATGAAGATTCCACTAGGGTATACTTTGTTATTACCATTAAATGCTTCATTTCACTTTCTGTCTTTTTCAAAGTGCTTTCAAAGGTTCCTTGTTAGCAAGCTTTCTCACTCGCAATATCCTTTCACAAAGTCTCTTTTCAGGGAGGAATGAAGTTTATTAACATGTATGTGAAATATCTATTTAACACTGCCAGGTATAAATTATTATTATCAGTAATCCCTTTTTAACAAAAAATAAATTGTGACACATTCCACATTCCTGAGCATTTACTCATTTGGAAATCTCTTCAAATCAATTTATGTCCTCACATAGCTGTTACAGTGTTATTTGTTCCCAGTTTGCTCCATTTATTGATACCAGTCAGAAGGCCAAACATCAGCTTTAAGCCATTATATGAGTGCTCCAAAAACTGGGGTGAGCAATTTGAACCAAACTCTCCAGGTCAGAACTTTATTGGATCAGGTGGAACACAATTTCACACCTTGTCCCATATTTCACAATGATTTCATTGAAGAGCAAAATTGGGCAGGGTGTAAAGTAAGATCACATATCATTCCCTTAGTTTCCAAACTGTTGAAACAAACAAAAAGTGTTCCCATTTGGTGGGGTGTGAAGAAAACATTTCACCAAATCCCAGCGCATTCCCAACAAACGTGTTAGGTCAAAAATGCCAACAGTGAATCCAATATTTTTAATCAAAATTTCTTCCCATTTCCATGACATTCGTATATTCTGCAGCTTTTTCCATTTAATGATTAAATCATTAGATCAATTCAGTATTTTAAGTCTCTTTTGCACAAGGCCTGCCAGAGGAATTTGATTTTCAATTTTTAAGTGTCTCAGTATCTTATGCAAAGATACAGAAGCAAAAAAAATAAAAAAATACAGAGATTGGCAGACAAACAGAAAACTTTGAAAAAGGGAAGCAGAATTTAAAATGCAGTGCAAACAGAATCAGTTACACTAAGAGAGACTTTCAGAAACCTAATTTATTTTTGTCCCTGAGTAATGCCACAAGAGGTCATCTGGTTACTGACATTTTCTATTCGTATTGCACCAGCCTGAGGAGCCAAGCTCATTATGACAACCTGCAAGTTGGACTGAAGGTCATATAGTGCTGGAGAAAGCATTAAAAACTGGACAGCTACAGCCCAACAACTCTCACAGTCTAACTGAGTCTTTCATATTGAAATAATGTTCTTGTTGCTACCAGGTAAACAGTCCTGGTCTCTACAGGTGATACCAGCATGTTGACCTAATCGCAATATGCTGCTGACTGCCCCTGCATCTGGATTCTCACATTGGTAATCTTCCTATCGTATAAACATCAATACAGAGTGATGTGCAGCTAAAATATTCTGGGTGCAAACATGAATGTAGCATAAACTAATTTAACATAATTTCAATAGGAGTTTTAAATAATTATGACACCATGATTATTCGATCCACAATTGCAGATTACTTCATTGTTGAAGTATGAACAGGTATTGTGACTTCTTCCCTTAAGCCTCAGCATTTATGATTTTTTTCCTTGCACTTAAGCTGGGAGTTGTATGATTGCAAAAATCAAACCTTAATGATGAAGTACATAGTAGGTCCATCTATTGATTTTGAATGCAGTTGAACTTGTTAATTCATGGTGTCCACTTATCTTGGTAATGCTCATTCCTGATGAAGGGCTTATGCAGAAACATTGATTCTCCTGATCCTCAGATGTTGCCTGAGCTGCTGTGCTTTTCCAGCACCACACTCTCGACTCTGATCTCCAGCATCTGCAGTTCTCACTTTCTCCAATGCTCATTACCCAGTCTCCTATTTGAGGAATGGACTATTCAGTACAGTGAAGGAGAACCATTTGCAACCTGGATCTTTGCTAGTATCAAAGAAAGTACCTCCAGGAGACAGAGAAAGAGGAAAATAAAATTAAGTGAATGCTGATATTTTGTGTTATTTTATGTAGGGGTCATAACTATAAGAGAGCCAAAGATAATTGTAATAAAGAATTCAGATGCAATTTCTTTATTCAAAGTGCAAAAGATCTTTACTTCCAACATTTGCATGTGGAATTTACAGCCAGCTGGAGTAGTTGAGGTGAGTGCCATAGATGCATTAGGGCAGATGGACTAGTACATGAGGGATAAAAAAAAATAGGAAGATATGTTGACAGGATTATGTTGACAGTTGAAATACTGACATGGACCTGCTGGGACAAAGGACCTGGTTCTGTGCTGTAAAGTTTATGTCCTATATTAAGTCCCACAGGTCTGAGTGGATTTTAAGGATCACACTTGAAGCATATTTTTCCCTGTCCAGCTTGTTTTTAATTCAAGTAACTGCAGGTTTGCTAATTAGAGTGGATGGGTTTGGTTTGCTATCTTAAATGACCTTGGTCCTAGAAACTGTCAGCACCATAGTGTGTAGATATGTAAATAACAAATGCAAGATTGATTAAACTTGACACCAAGCCGTGACACATGTAAATGATATGAGCAGACACTTGGTGTTACTGGAAATCTCGAAATGTAAATATTCAGTAATGTAGTGCAGCCTATTTCCACCCTGACATAACAAAGGGTCCTTGGTGGCATGAAGCACTATTTAATTGTCTTGTTGACTTTTTACACAATGTTCAAACATCACAGTAGCACCTTTCCTCTCTTTGTTTTGATGATTTTACTGTCACTTCTTTTGTACAAATTAGTAATCTGCATTGATCTGCTAAACAGCTTCATTATTTATCGGTGTTTATGTTGCAGGTGTCGAGGTGTCTCTTCAGAAAGTGCTGACTGAAGCCTCGGAGACTTGCACGCAGGAATGTCTGGTCCTTGGTCACTCTGACAACTGCTGGATGCCCCCATCGCTGACCCAGTACCAGCAGCCTAATCCTCCCCTGCCGTCTATCGGATTCCAGCAGAGCTGGGGCAGAAATGGCAGGTCAGAGGGGCGGCATACTCTGGGGAGAGCCAACAACAAGGATGACATTGATAAAAGCCAAGGCAGTGGCAGACAGCAGTTGTACAGCAACTCGGAAAGACACTGCAGCAACGAGGATCCTGTGAAGGTCATTCCCCTGGCAAACTTTACACCAAACCAGCAGGGCTCAGTGTCAGGTGACAGTTCCCCCTATGTCCGGGAGCACCAGCTTTAGAAAGCACCTCAAGGCAACATTTGAGTGGCTTTGAAGTCAGGATATATATAGTCGCTGCTTTTAGTCTATGTTGAGCCTATACATCAAAATACACAAGACTGCTCTGCAGTACTAATACCTGTATACACTTAGTGAGACAGGCCTTTCAAATAAGTTGTGTACAAAGCTGTATATTGGCAGCTTCTCTGTGCTGTTAAAAATTACAATCATTGGAAGTAAATGTTTGTGTTGTGGAATGACAAAGTTGGTATATTTTTAGGATTGAATGTTGTGGACAGTCTGACTGCACCAAAGTTCAGTGGCAAGCCAGAATCATCTTTTTTCTTTCTGGAGCTAATGATGCCAGACAGAAAACAGACTGTAGGTTTTGCTTTCACTGATCTTTTAAGCCAGTTTTATCCCACTCACTCCTGATCAGTGCCAGAAATCTGAAATTCCTTGGTACTTTGCAGTGCAAGGAGGCCACTTCTCAGTGGAGTGATGATTTATGGAAACCATTATTTTTTTAAAAAAATACTGCGGAACACACATGGTCTGTGCTGTGAATGATTTTATAAGTTGTGACACTGCCCCTTAATTCAGGGAAAAGGAACAAGCACTTGCAGTGGGAAAGGTGACACAGTTAAATCTTATCTCTCGCCCAATGATGTGCCTCCCTGAAACAGTGCGCAACCTCATATTAAAGAGGTACTCCAACTTGGTAAGAGTGCCAAACAGATTTGAGAAACAAACAGCCCAGGCCTTAATGCCACAGTACTAGGTGTTTTACACCTAAGTTATCAAGTCACCTAAAACTGTATTTATTCTTTACAAAGTAGGTCATTTTTAACTGAAAAAAGATTGAATGCTGTTATGTGTGCAGCTCATGTATTCCACATGTAGAGTAGTTTGAAGTCAATGTATTGAAAATGTAACATACATTTTATACATAAAGCTTATATACTTATAGTTAATTAGAAGTGATCTGATATACTATTTCAATATTGTATGTTTGATTTCTGAATTAGACTAAATTACAGATTGTCCTTGTTAAAGAATCCTGTAGGACAATCTGCTAAAATCCTATGAGTCCAAATCTTACCTTCTATAAGATAATTTGTTCAATTATATGGAGCATTACTGTGTCTTATAACTGAATTTTCTAGGGTCATTTCAGGTATACAGCAACATATTCTGATGAGAGAAGTGGACAATGTTTGACGTTGGCCCTGCAGTTGTACCTGCAGATTACACTGAAAAATTGAAGAACTACCTGCTCCACCCAGGAATTCAGAGTTAATACCAAATGGCTTGCTACTATGTTGTGCCGTGAAGGGAGGAGCTTTTTGTTTGTTATTATGTTATAATCAGGTAACATGCACAATTTCCAGGCACTCTGGATACATGACAATCTAAGGAAGCATTTAGCAAATTAAGGAAGACAAACATAAAGACTTTTTATGGAGTTTTGTTTCTGGATACTGTACGTAGCATTATCTAACTAGTCACTCAAAGCTGTAAAAACCAATGCATAAATCTGCTGTATGACTGCTTGTAAAACAATGAAAGTTGCTATGTATATTAGATGTGGGGTTTTTTGCACCATTAAAATGGGGATTATGGGGAAAGCTTATTGTGCTGTTTATGTGCTCAGAAGGTATAAGTAGCTTTGTAATTTGTCAAATGTTGTTTCACAGTAATCTGTTCAAATCACAGGCAGTTACAGTGTGCAAAAGAGCGTCACCTAATTAAACAGTTACTTTAATCACCGAATGATGGAAGAGCATTAAAATAAAATCAGTCTTGTTGAAAATTTTTTAGTATTTCTTGGTAGTTCTGGTAGCTGTAGGATATGGGAATATTTGTTATTATTTGTGCAAAGCATTATGGTTGAAATTGCATGTTAACAGTAAACAATGTTAACCCTTCCAGAACTGACTTTGCCTATGAATTGCCTGTAGATGGATGATCATTTGCAGGTATTTTTTTAAGGAAGGGAATAGAAGAAGCAGCATCAATGTTATTCACTGTACTTTGTGTTGATCTGCAGATGTTTAACAGAATCCCATTACTGGCCTGGAAAATGCCAGTAAAACCTAGCACCAGGCTAAACTGAGGATCTTAATCACAAGAGGAAATTGGTTGGCTGCAATGATTGTTAATGTTTTTGCCCTTATTCTTCTCATGCAGTCTCATTTAAACTTCTTCCCATTGCACACATCCAACCCCAAGCAACAATGAGATTACAATGATGTTGCACACAAACCTCTCTCCAAGGAAATCATTGGATTGAGTGAACACATCCAGACTAACTAAATCTGTGTACCGAAGCCACATTTGCTTTCCATTGATCCACCGTGTTCTTGTCTGTGCCATCACTGTTCAATGTGTCAGCCAGGGGTGGGTTTAGTGGTGGTTCACTCTTAGACAATGGAACTTTTTCAGGGGCTTGCTACAGAAAAGAGTGATAAAGCTAGTTGCCCTATAAATCTGTTGTTACGTGTAATAAATGCTTATGCTGCTCGAGGGCAAGATTACTGCCGTTGGAAGTAACCAAGAATTGTGCTATTCATTCTGAAGCCTGTTTCATCATTTAGTTAGACCACAGATGATCTGTAACGTAATTTACACACTTTTGCTTCATAACATTTGACACAGTTATCAAAAATCTATCGGTTTTGAAATTTTCAATTGACATAGCCTCAATATCTCGCTGGGGAAGAGAATATTCCAGATTTTGTCCACCCTTTACATGAAGAATTGCTCCCTGATATCAACACTGAATGGTCTCGCTCTAATTCTAATGTTATGTCTCCCTTGCTCTGAGAAGAACGTGAGGACTGCAGATGCTGGTGAGTCAGAATCGAAAGGTATGGCACTGGAAAAGCACAGCAAGTTGATTCTCCTGCTCCTCGGACGCTGCCTGACCTGCTGTGCCTTTCTAGTGCCTCTCTTGCTCTGGACTAGCTCACCAGAAGGGAGTTTCTCTCTAGCTAGCTTGTCAAGTTATTTAGCTACTATTTTAAACACCTCAATCAAATCGCTCCTTACTCTGATGCACACAGGATCCTAGGCTTTGCAGCCTGTCCTATGATTTAGTCTTTTCAGCTCCACTATCAGGTTGGTGTTTGAGCACAGCCTTCCTTCAAGGTCAGCTTCCGAAGGTACAAGACCCAAAAGTGGATGCAGGGCTTCAAATGGGGATCAAGCAAAAACTTTATATAGCCTTAACATCTTTTGTACTCCAGACCTATTAAGATAAAGGCGGCACACCTTAAGCTTTTTAAATTAGTATTTGCATCTATCCAAAAGGAAGGAGCAAGTTCATTTTCTGGGGAGAGGTGATAATATTCACATGTATTTGACTAGCATAACCAAATATATGCAGCAAGATATGCAAAAGAAAAACAACATTGAACAAAAGTTGGCAATAATTTACAGCACTGTCAAGTAATATGGGAGGAAATGTGGCAATTAGTAATGAACTCATGATCAAGACAACCATTCTGGAATTCACAGTAGATGTCTCATATGCCTTAAAGGAGATACAGTAGTGTGATTTCAGTCCTTTAAGGGTTGATTCTCTAAGATATTTGATTTGTACATTTTTATTTAACAAAAAAACTGTGGGTTTGCAAATCATTAATTACTTGTGGACTGTCATTTAAAGATTGTTTTTAAGAATAGTCATAGCTTTTTATTGTCATCTTTCACTCTCCTGTTCAATATGTTTTGCAAAATAAATGATGTGACTCCATGGTCATGTGTGTTGTGATTGATATTAAATATGTAATGCACAAAACCTGAATTCATAAAGGGGAGAACCTCTTATTGTTCTCTGAAACATCATTTTAGTATGTTTATGGGGTCAACACAGGCAGAATACAGATACTGGTTTAAATTGCTGAAATCTCTGGTTATGGTAAAAGCATTTCAGTTCATTTCTGTATTGCATTTGGTGGTAATCTCGCATGAAAGAGATATGTACTGGCCATGCCTATTCAATACCCATGGTTACCAATTTAGCAAAAGGCAATATTACACTTTCTAATTGTAACCCACTGTGAAAACTTTGAAATGAATTATTCTTTCAAGTGTCTTTCCGATATTCAACTAAATTCTTTTGCTTTTTACCTTGTATTTTGATGAAAATTATGGGCTTAAAGTAAAGCCAACCTTTACAACTTTGCTTAAAATTTATAAGGAATATCTTCCACCTAAATTTTGAGCTGATTTTACATTTTTTTAGGCATTTAAACAAATTTAATACAATGGGTGATAGACAAAGTGTTAAACCCTCAGCATATATATCTAAGAAACTGTGTCATTTCTGCTATCATGATCGCAAGATTATGGCACCCTAGAGAAGAAACAATGCTTTAGACCTTGTGTTGCGTTGTAATCTTTATAGTTAGCATGATGTAAATAAACAATACCTTTTAAATGGACCAGAGAACCTTCATCGTGCATACCAATCTCGGTCTAGAACATTACCCAAAAACAATAAAATGTTTATTTTTGGATGCATTTCTTAACCCCGAATGTGTTTACAAGTAGAGTAACCAGCATATAAACATGTGAAATAGAAACAGAAGTAGACCAATGAGCCCTGGAGCCTGCTCTGCCATTCGATAAAATCACTGCTGATTTTCTATTTTCTGCAATAGCCTTTGATAAGGCACCTTATGAAATACTTTCTGGAAATCCAAATATAGCACATGCACAGCCATTCCTTTATCCATACAGCATATTGTTCCTTCAAAGAATTCCAATAAAATGCTGACTCTTCCCAATTACTTTTAGGTTTCTGAGGGTTTTGATATTCACATTTCCATCTATCCCAATAACTTTTGATTTATCTGCCGAACAAGTGTATATCCACCTCTACCTTACAAAGTATTGATTGACCCCACTGCCACTTTGGGCCAGAGGTTCCAAAGTTGTTCAATCCTCAAACAAACATGCTCATCTCTATTCTGAAAGGATGACCCCAAATTTTAAAGCAGTTATGCTAAGTTCTGGACTGACACCCAAGAGGAAGTATCTTTTGTCTACCTTGTTCAGAATCTTATTTAATATAATTTATGGTTCAAATTAGTCACCCCTCAGTCTTCTAAACTCCAGTGGAAACAAGAACAGCCTATTCAACCTCTTCTTTCTGGTTAATCCACTCATTCTATGTGTCAAATTAATAAATCCTCTGAACAGCCTTGAATACATTTACATATTTTACTAAGTAAGGAGGTCAAAACTGCCGAAAGTAGGTGGTGGCTCACTTACACCCTGCATAATTGAAACACAGCATCCACATTTTTATGTTTCATTCTTCTCATAACAAAGAGCAGCATTCCATTAGCTAGGCAAAAGCGAAGACTGCAGATGCTGGAACCAGAGTTTATATTAGAGTTGTGCTGGAAAAGCACAGCAGGACAGGCAGCATCTGAGGAGCAGCATTCCATTAGCTGCCAGATTTTTTCTGTACTGTTTATGACCCATACACACGAATATCAAAATAACCTGTACCTCTGACTTCTGCGGTCATTTTCCATCTATGTAACGCATTGTTTTCTCATTCCTTCCAGTTTTACAACTTTATGTTATCACACATTAAACTCCATCTGCAAGATTTTTGCCAACCCCCACAACCTACCTATGTCCTCCTTCAAACTCCTTACATCTTCTTCACAAACTGCCTTCCTGCCTACCTTGGTGTCTTTTGGGAATTTTCGAGGAGAAAGTGAGGACTGCAGATGCTGGAGATCAGAGCTGAAAATGTGTTGCTGGAAAAGCGCAGCAGGTCAGGCAGCATCCAAGTAACAGGAGATTCGATGTTTCGGGCATAAGCCTGATTCCTGAGGAAGAGCTTATGCCCGAAACGTCGAATCTCCTGTTCCTTGGATGCTGCCTGACCTGCTGCGCTTTTCCAGCAACACATTTTCAGCTCATTTGGGAATTTGTCTGCCACATCATCTCAGTCATTGATGGAAATTTTAAAATGTTGGAACCACAGCACAGACTCCTGTGCAACTCCAATGATCACATCCTGTCAATCAAACAAAAACTTATTTGTGCATGCTCTGTTTTCTGCCAGTCAATTTACTATTCAGGTTAATGTGTTTCCCTATACCATGAGCATTTATTTTCTGAAATAGATTTTGATATGACAGAAATGGTTTCTGCTAATCTGAATGTAACATGTATACAGACACCCTTTATCCATATAGCATGTTCCTGTCTCTTGCTGGATTTCCTTGAGGTTTCTGAGTGCATAGCAATAATTTCTCTATTAATTGATTCTATTAACTTGCCTATAACAGATGACAAGCTAACTGGCCTACAGTTTCCCATTTTCTGTCTTCCTTCTTTCTGGAATAGAGGAGTTACATTTGATATTTTCCAGTCTGTTGGAACCTTTCCTAAATGAAAGAAACTTTGGGAAAGTAATACCAACATATCTACTAGCTCATTAGCCATCACTTTTAAGACTAGATGAAATCCATCTAGAGTCGTAATTCAATATTTTGCTCAGTACTTTTTGTCCATCATGATTGTTAACTCACTAAATTTCTGTCTCTCTTCCACCTCCTAGTTTACAGTTATTCCTGGATCTTTAAATACCCTCAGTAATAAAGGCTGAAGCAAAATATTGCTTCATTTCATCCACCATTTCCTTTTCTACTTTTAGTTCCTCATTCTCACTCTCTCCAGTAAAAAATATTTGTAGGTTGAAATAGAGGTTTGTTTATTCACTAGTTAATCCTGACTTAGATTTGTCAGTACGCCTCACTCTCTCACACTTTTGAGAAAATTATAGTTAAGTGCACATTTACAGGCCACAAGTGAAAGAACAATTCATAATTCATATAGAGTCATAGAGATGTACAGCATGGAAACAGACCCTTCGGTCCATCCTGTCCATGCCAACCAGATATCCCAACCCAATCTAGTCCCATCTGCCAGCACCCGGCACATATCCCTCAAAACCCTTCCAATTTATATACCCATCCAATTCCCTCTTAAATGTTGCAATTGTACCAGTCTCCACCACATCCTCTGGCAGCTCATTCCATACATGTATCACCCTCTGCGTGAAAAAGTTGTCCCTTAGGTCTCTTTTATATCTTTCCCCTCACCCTAAACCTATGCCCTCCAGCTCTGGACTCCCCGACCCCAGGGAAAAGACTTTGCCTATTTATCCTATCCATGCCCCTCATAATTTTGTAAACTTCTATAAGGTCACCCCTCAGCCTCCGACGCTCCAGGGAAAACAGCCCCAGCCTGTTCAGCCTCTCCCTGTAGCTCAGATCCCCCAACCCTGGCAACATTCTTGTAAATCATTTCTGAACCCTTTCAAGTTTCACAACATCCTTCCGATAGGAAGGAGACCAGAATTGCACGCAATATTCAAACAGTGGCCTAACCAATGTCCCGTACAGCTGTAACATGACCTCCCAACTCCTGTACTCAATACTCTGACCAATAAAGAAAAGCATAGCAAACGCCTTCTTCACTATCCTATCTACCTGCGACTCCAATTTCAAGGTGCTATGAACCTGCACTCCAAGGTCTCTTTGTTCATCAACACTCCCTAGGACCTTACCGTTAAGTGTATAAGTCCTGCTAAGATTTGCTTTCCCAAAGTGCAGCACCTCGCATTTATCTGAATTAAACTCCATCTGCCACTTCTCAGCCCATTGGCCCATCTGGTCCAGATCCTGTTGTAATCTGAGATTACCCTCTTCGCCATCCACTACACCTCCAATTTTGGTGACGTCTGCAAACTTACTAACTGCACCTCTTATGTTCGCATCCAAATCATTTATGTAAATGACAAAAAGTAGAGATCCCAGCACCAATCCTTGTGGCATTCCACTGGTCACAGGCCTCCAGTGTGAAAAACAACACCTCCACCACCACCCTCTGTCTTCTACCTTTGAGCCAGTTCTGTATCCAAATGGCTAGTTCTCCCTGTATTCCAAGAGATCTAACGTTGCTAATCAGTTTCCCATGGGGAATCTTGTCAAACGCCTTATTGAAGTCCATATAGATCACATCTACTGCTCTGCCCTCATCAATCTTCTTTGTTATTTCTTCAAAAAACTCAATCAAGTTTGTGAGACATGATTTCCCACGCACAAAGCCATGTTGACTATACCGAATCAGCCCTTGCCTTTCCAAATACATGTACATCCTGTCCCTCAGGATTCCCTCCAACAACTTGCCCACCACCGAGGTCAGGCTCACCAGTCTATAGTTCCCTGGCTTGTCTTTACCGCCCTTCTTAAACAGCGGCACCACATTTGCCAACCTCCAGTCTTCTGGCACCTCACCTGTGACTATCGATGAGGTAGAGGCCCAGCAATCACTTCTCTAGCTTTCCACAGAGTTCTCGGGTACACCTGATCTGGTTCTGGGGATTTATCCACATTTAATTGTTTCAAGACATCCAGCACTCCCTCCTCTGTAATCTGGACATTTTGCAAGATGTCACCATCTATTTCCCTACAGTCTATATCTTCCATATCCTTTTCCACAGTAAATACTGATGCAAAATATTCATTTAGTGTCTCCCCCATTTTCTGTGGCTCCACACAAAGGCTGCCTTGCTGATCTTTGAGGGGCCCTATTCTCTCCCTAGTTACCCTTTTGGAAGAACTACCTCACAGAATTATTAAACAGCAGCCTTATATAGAAACATTCACTAAATTAGACCTTTTCGAATAAGTTTGTGACTTCTCCATCTAGTAAAAAATGAGGTCTGCAGATGCTGGAGATCACAGCTGCAAATGTGTTGCTGGTCAAAGCACAGCAGGTTAGGCAGCATCTCAGGAATAGAGAATTCGACGTTTCGAGCATAAGCCCTTCATCAGGAATAAGAGAGAGAGAGCCAAGCAGGCTGAGATAAAAGGTAGGGAGGAGGGACTAGGGGGAGGGGCGATGGAGGTGGGATAGGTGGAAGGAGGTCAAGGTGAGGGTGATAGGCCGGAGTGGGGTGGGGGCGGAGAGGTCAGGAAGAGGATTGCAGGTTAGGAGGGCGGTGCTGAGTTGAGGGAACCGACTGAGACAAGGTGGGGGGAGGGGAAATGAGGAAGCTGGAGAAATCTGAATTCATACCTTGTGGTTGGAGGGTTCCCAGGCGGAAGATGAGGCGTTCCTCCTCCAGCCGTCGTGTAGTTGTGTTCTGCCGGTGGAGGAGTCCAAGGACCTGCATGTCCTCGGTGGAGTGGGAGGGGGAGTTAAAGTGTTGAGCCACGGGGTGATTGGGTTGGTTGGTTCGGGCGGCCCAGAGGTGTTCTCTGAAGCGTTCCGCAAGTAAGCGGCCTGTCTCACCAATATAGAGGAGGCCACATCGGGTGCAGCGGATGCAATAGATGATGTGTGTGGAGGTACAGGTGAACTTGTGGCGGATATGGAAGGATCCCTTGGGGCCTTGGAGGGAAGTGAGTGTGGAGGTGTGGGTGCAAGTTTTACATTTCCTGCGGTTGCAGGGGAAGGTGCCGGGGGTGGAGGTTGGGTTGGTGGGGGGTGTGGATCTGACAAAGGAGTCACGAAGGGAGTGGTCCTTGCGGAACGCTGATAGGGGAGGGGAGGGAAATATATCCTTGGTGGTGGGGTCCGTTTGGAGGTGGCGGAAATGGCGGCGGATAATACGTTGTATGCGCAGGTTGGTGGGGTGGTAGGTGAGAACCAGTGGGGTTCTGTCTTGGTGGCGGTTGGAGGAGCGGGGCTCAAGGGCGGAGGAGCGGGAAGTGGAGGAGATGCGGTGGAGGGCATCGTCGATCACGTCTGGGGGGAATCTGCGGTCCTTGAAGAAGGAGGCCATCTGGGCTGTGCGGTGTTGGAACTGGTCCTCCTGGGAGCAGATGCGGCGGAGACGAAGGAATTGGGAATATGGGATGGCGTTTTTACAGGGTTCAGGGTGGGAGGAGGTGTAGTCCAGGTAGCTGTGGGAGTCAGTCGGTTTATAATAGATGTCTGTGTTGAGTCGGTCGCCCGAGATAGAAATGGAAAGGTCTAGGAAGGGGAGGGAGGAGTCTGAGACAGTCCAGGTGAATTTCAGGTCGGGATGGAAGGTGTTAGTAAAGTTGATGAACTGTTCAACCTCCTCGTGGGAGCACGAGGCAGCGCCGATACAGTCATCGATGTAGCGGAGGAAAAGGTGCGGGGTGGTGCCAGTGTAGTTGCGGAAGATGGACTGTTCCACATATCCTACGAAGAGGCAGGCATAGCTGGGGCCCATGCGGGTGCCCATGGCAACTCCTTTAGTTTGGAGGAAGTGGGAGGATTGAAAAGAGAAGTTATTCAGGGTGAGGACCAGTTCAGTCAGTCGAAGGAGGGTGTCAGTGGAAGGGTACTGGTTGGTGCGGCGGGAAAGGAAGAAGCGGAGGGCTTTGAGTCCTTCGTGATGGGGGATGGAGGTGTACAGGGACTGGATGTCCATAGTGAAAATAAGGCGTTGGGGACCGGGGAAGCGAAAATCCTGGAGGAGGTGGAGGGCGTGGGTGGTATCCCGAACGTAGGTGGGGAGTTCTTGGACTAAAGGGGACAGGACCGTGTCGAGGTATTGGGAGATGAGTTCGGTGGGGCAGGAGCAGGCTGAGACAATGGGTCGGCCGGGGCAGGCAGGTTTGTGGATTTTGGGCAGGAGGTAGAAACGGGCGGTGCGGGGTTGTGGGACTATGAGGTTGGAGGCGGTGGATGGGAGATCCCCTGAGGTGATGAGGTCCTGGATGGTCTGGGAGATGATGGTTTGGTGGTGGGAGGTGGGGTCGTGGTCAAGGGGGCGATAAGAGGAGGCGTCCGCGAGCTGGCGTTTGGCTTCAGCGGTGTACAGGTCAGTGCGCCAAACTACCACCGCGCCTCCCTTGTCTGCGGGTTTGATGGTGAGGTTGGGATTGGAGCGGAGGGAGTGGAGGGCTGCACGTTCTGAGGGTGAGAGGTTGGAGTGGGTGAGAGGGGTGGACAGGTTGAGTCGGTTGATGTCACGGCGGCAGTTGGCTATAAAGAGGTCGAGGGCGGGTAGGAGGCCTGCACGGGGTGTCCAGGTGGATGGGGTGTGTTGGAGGCGGGAGAGTCGAGGGCGGGTAGGAGGCCTGCACGGGTCCATCATCAACTCTGGGTATGTGCTGTCCTAGTGCCAGGACAGACTTTCACCAGATGACAATACAGAGGTAAACAGCTCAATGCAAATTGCCCTGGAAGTCCCCAGCATTTACTCTGGACACCACATAATTTCATGACATCAGGTCAAACATGGCAAAGGAAACCTCTTGCTGATTTTGAGCTCCCTCAGGAATGAATTAATACCAATGCATAATAGCAGGTGGAAGAAGCATTGAGCATAGGAAGGTCACACAATTTATTTTGATTGAGGAATCTCCTAAGCTCATTACAAGGGAGTGACTCAATTGCAGACTAATGACCGAGCTGGCTGAGTCCTGAAGGATTTTAGACCAGACCTATAGCAGATGGTGAGGGAACCAACAAGAAAAAGCCTACTTGATCTTCACCGCGAGTATACTCTCATAGGTGTATCTGTCAAAACAATGCTGATAGGAGAAATCACTGCACAATCTTTGTCAAGTCCAAATTAAAATCTTCAGAGTGACACCCTCCACCATGTTGTGTAATGGTGCTCTAATGCTAAAAAGGATAGCTATCGAATCGGTCTAAAAACTCAGGAATCCAGGAGGTTCTTCAGGGCATCAAGAGTGTAAGAATTGTAACTACAAAAATCTATAATTTCATCGCCAAACATATCCTTTACTCTATCATTAACACCAGGGAATTGACCCCAGTCCAATGAGGAGTGCAGCTAAGCATATCAGTGGAAGGGCAAGACATACCTACATTGAAGTGCCAATCTGGTGAAGCTAAACACAACATACATGCATGCTACTCTGTAGAACAGTGCATGATTGAGCTAAGAAAGACCACAAACAGTGGATCAGAACAAAGTTCTCTATGCCTATGACATCCCATCATGAATGTCTGGGGACAAATAAAGTACAAAATAGAAAGATGAAGCTCCACAAACAGCCTCATTATCAATTATGTGAGAGTCAAACATCTGTGTGAAAGACCAGGCTCAAGTGTTCCGTTGGACTCTCTCAAGTTCCCAAATCTGGGATGCAAGTCTGCAGCAAATTTAATATGTTTCACATGATATCAAGTGATGCTGAAGATGCTGAAAAGGTTCTGGGCCCTGACAACATCCTGGTATTAACTACAGTCCTAGCCTAACTGTTTCAGTATAACTACACACTGACATTTACATGACAAGATGGAAAATTGCTCAGGAATATCTTGTCTACAAGAAGCAATGATAGAAAAAATATTTGTATTGGCAGGATTTTGATGACTAACAGACATGCCAAATATCTAATAATGTCTTATATTTCATAATGCACTTTTGCAACATTGTAGTAGTAGTATATGGAAAGTGTGGCAACCAATTTGCAGACACCAAAGTATGATAAACAGCAACATGAGCATGACCAGATTATCTGTTTCTGTGATGTTGATTGATTGAGGGCCAAGTAATATCAGGTATAACTCCCTTTCTCTTCTTTGAAACAATGTCATGCGATTGATTACATCCAACAGACAAATGGAGCCTTGGTTTAAGATTCCATCTGAAAGGCCATACCTGATTTTTGTGTTCAGGATGTGGAATGGGGTTTAAATCTCAAAATTTGTGTCTCAAAGCTGAAAGGGCTATGAACTGAGCTATGGCATGCAAATCCAATTATTGCCCAATCAGTCTATTCTCAACCATAAGCAAACCATCACATGGAAGAGCTGAAAATGTGTTGCTGGTTAAAGCGCAGCAGGTCAGGCAGCAACCGAGGAACAGGAAATTCGACGTTTCGGGCAAAAGCCCTGATGAAGGGCTTTTGCCCGAAACGTCGAATTTCCTGTTCCTTGGATGCTGCCTGACCTGCTGCACTTTAACCAGCAACACATTTTTAGCTCTGATCTCCAGCATCTGCAGACCTCACTTTTTACATCAGATGGAAGATGCCATTGACAGTACCATCCAACAGTATTTAATCAGCAATAATTTACTTCTTGTTGTCAGCTTGGGTTCTTCCAGAACACTTAATTCCAGTCCACATGCGACCTTTGGTCTAAACATGGACAACAGATCTCAATTCCAGAGTTGATTTAAGGTTGCCTGTACTTGACATCAAGGTTACATTTGGTCCAGTGTTACGTCAAGGATCACCAACAACATGGAGTTTGAAATAGTTCACTGATGATTGCATATATTTTCGCATGACTTGTCTCTTCTCAGATACTGAAGTATCCATGAACAAGAAGACCTGGAGATCATCCAGGCTCAAGCTGATGACTGCCAAATAACATAGGTGCCAGATAAATACCAAGAAGGATCATCTCCAACAAGACTAACTCTAACCCTCTCCCCTTGAGATCGAAATTCACAGCAGCAGCAGTGTGTACTGCACCACATCATCAAGGTTTCTTCTTCCTTCTAAATCCATGACTGCAACAACTTCAAAGGATAAGGGTACTAGATGCTTAAGAACACCAGCATCTGCCCATTCCACTTGAAGTCACACACCATCCTAACTTGGAAATATATCATCATTCCTTCACTGTCATTAACTCAAGATCCTAGAGCACTCTTCCTAATACCATTGTGATGTCTATACATAAAACGGACTGTAATGGCTCAGGAAGGTGACTCACCACCAACTTATCGAGGAAAATTGGGCATAGGCAATAAATGCTAGCCTAGCCAGTGAAGCCCACATCCCATGAAAGAATTAACGAAAACTCTTAACAAGATCAGTTAACAATCTGATCAGCTATGATTGAGTGCAGGCTTGAGAAGAAAAATGGCCCATTCTTGCTCTTATTTGTTAGTTATGATGTTCTTATAATGAAGGAGAAGGTGTCCATTATCATTTCAGCTGAAGGTTTTGCTAAAGGAATTCTTCAGAATCGTATTTTTAGTCAACTCATTCAGGGATGTTAGGACACACTCCTGGAACACATGGGCTTGGAACTCTGACTTTCTGCCACTTGAGGCCTCAGAACTCCTAATGGGAAACACTGTTAATGGCTCAGGACTTCCCAAAATAACTTCTTAAACAATCTATTCAGAAATATTTCTGCACACTTCTGGAGCAGATAGGACTTGAACTTAGCTTTCCTGACTCAGAGGTAGGAACACTACCCCCGTGTCATAAAGTCCCTCTTAAGAGTTCTTCTGATTAATATACTTGGCCTAAACATTTTCAGTTGCTTCAAAAATAATCTTCCTTCCAAAAGATCATGAGTAGGTATGTTTGTTGATCATTGAACGATGTTCAATACGATTTGTGACTCCATCGGTATTGAAGTAGTCTGTGCCCTAATGTAACAATGTAATGGACAACATTTGTGTTTGGTGTTAATCATTTTGGGTTTGGAAAGTAACATTTGCAAGTGCTGGGCAATGACTGTTAACACTAAGAAAGAATCTAACCATCTTCTCTTGACCTTCAATGGCATTTTAATTCTCCACTATCAATGTTGTAAGGTTTACTATTGCCTCACCTCTTACTTTGGGTACAAGAACAGATAAGAGGCTGGGAATTGTGCAGTGAGTAAATCATCTCCTGTCTGCTCAAAGTCTACATACTGACCACCGCATAAGTCAGGAGTGTGGCCTGCTGGAATACAACTGCATCAACTCTCAAGAAGCAAGGTAGCATAATGGACAAACCAGCCTGTATGATTGACACCTCTATCTACTACCTATAACATTCACTCAATCCAACAATGATGTATAATAGTGATATTGAATGCTGAATTTAAGACATTCTGCAGTAAGTTTTTTCCTCTAACAGCCAAGCCTCCTCGATCAGTGTCTTTTAAATGGAACCTTTCCGACCTAGAAGGACAAAGGCAGCAGATACATGGGAATAGCATGCCCAAAAGTGACCCTTCGAGACCTAAACAATCCTAACTTAGAATCATATTACCGTATCTTCTCAGTCATCAGGTTAAAAACACCACTGTGAATATAGCCATATGGCATTTATTGCACCAATTCAAGGAAGAAGTTGACAAACATCTTCCCATGAACGATCAGGAATGAGCTAAAAATGACAATTGTCACCCACATTCCATGATCAAATGAAAAGAAACTTTTTAAAAATGTGCCTGGGAATCTTAAAATATTGATCTAGGGTCAGAAATTTGTTTTGGAGGGCTTCAAAGAAGAGTAAAATGATTAAATGTCAAGGAGAAGTGTGAATCCATAAAATTGCATCAACTATTTCAAGATGAGGGGAAGGACAGTACAATTATATTAATTCAAGTAAATATAAAAACAATCTTCAAAAATAAAATTTGAAATAAGTTAATATTTAGGGAGTTCAGAATCTAATTAAAAGCTGAGCTGCATGAATTGGAATACTGGAGGGATGTTCTTGATAAATTAATGTCTTGTACTTGTCCTTGTCTTTTCCTTCTGTTAATTATAGCATTCTGAGACAACATGAGGAAGTAATTGCTTTATAGTTTTACTCTCTGATCCCATGCTACCATTGTTCCCCATGCAGTCTCTCAACATTGTTATCTTGTCAGACCACACATTGACTATCCTGATTTGGTTACTGAGATATAAAGGAAATATTCAAATTGCACAGCAAAATTACATCAGTCCAATCATTAAGGCATGATTTTCTAGTTATACAACAAAGTATAGGAGCGGATGTGTTTGGGGGTAAAAACCACACCACTCCCACTGCCAATTAAAAGCAGAATGCTGCAAATATTGGACATCTGAAATATATTTTAAAAAATCAAAACTATTGGAGAAATTCAGCAAATCTGGCAGCTTTTGTGGGCAGAGAAACAGAGTTAACATTTTGAGTTCCAGTGACTGGGTGAGTTGTGAGGAAATGTGTTGAACCTGAAACATTAATACTGTTTCTTTCTTCACAGCTGCTTCCTGACCTGCTGAGTTTTTCCAGCAGTTTCTGTTTTTATTTAAATCAATTATTCCCCTATCCCAGGGTGGAGAAAAATCCGCTTAGCATAAGATGATTGAGCTGTAAGGAACTGCTTGAGATTTGTGGGCTAATCAACCTTATAGGTTTCTTAGATTTAGATTTCTTAGTTTTAGATATCGTTGTTATGGGTACTCAAATACAGAATACAGGAGTAGAGCAAAAAGTGTACAAAGTTGCCATTTTCTGGCACCATCTTAGTATACAGAAAACAGGATTACAAACAGGAGCAGAAATAAGAGAACTGAGAGACAATCTTCTTGAAATCTATAAAGTGGTCAGTACTATCTTCTTTTGTTCTCTATCTGAAAGTAAGTTTAACTCATTGGTGTCATGATATCCATCATAGTTAGAAGGAAGAGATAGGTTCTAAATCAACCTCAGCCAGACAAGAGAGTGAATCTCATGCTGCGTGGCAACAAACTGCACTGACCGAACAGTCAACTAAAACCAAGCATTCCTCAGGACCCAACAAGAATGTAGTAACATAAACATTTATTTGCAGGTTGCAGTTTGGATCTGTGGACAGTGATGGTTCCAGCTCCAATCTATCCATCTGTCCAGAAATCTTTCCCACTTTTACTGCCTACTCTTGGCCTCCGGGTTGACAGATAACCTGCTTGTTTATATTATAAATGGACAATGGACCAGAGCCCCAAAGAACTGACTGAAGTTTATTTTATGTTTAATTTCAAAACGTATTGTTTTAAAATGAGGACTGCTCCAGAAATCTACATACGTAAATTGAGTGACAATCTGGCAAACTTATGTGAAACTCATAGAGAATTCCACATGTAATTTATTAGGAATATTTCAAAAAGACTGGACTGTGGTTTCTTCTGACTCTCGAGGTACAGAAGAACTGATGATCCCCTGCTCAAAGCAAACCATCCCTTGTAGATAGTGTATCAAGCTAGAGACACATTTTGTGTTATTCTTTTTGAAGAATATACAAAGTCAGGAATTACAAAACCAGATTCAATGCTACTGGAAGGACAAGTAGGACTGAATACCCTCAAGTTTACCATCTTAGATTTGTGCATTAATGTGCTGTGACAATCAGACTTGAAGAACTGTTCCATAGTCACCCATGTGTTTCAAGTAAAGGAAGATCCTCTTTTACTCCAAATGCTTCAACCAGTTAACAAAGAATCAGGACAACAAAAGGATTCTCTCTCACCCTGAATACTGGAATTCAACATGTCAAAAGGCATCAGAACTACAGAATCTAACTGCAAAGCTAAGGGCCATGATGCCAACTGATCACATACTGATGCCAACACTACAGATTCTGCTTTAATGTGCATTTCATTTATAGATATTCGTTGTGACATGATTCATGAATTAGGGACATTATTTCTAAAGTGCAAACTTAAAACGTGTTGGCTGTAACGCAATTACATTGCCTACAATTTAATTGCTGTTTCTAAAGCATGGTTTTTCAGTAATGTGGGGGTTACACAAGTACACAACCATCGCATTATAGAAGAACTACCTGCACTGGAAACTCCCACTGCAATGGCTGTATGCTTAACTATCCACTCTTCAAAAACTCTTCAGAGACTGACCCACATTACTGATTTTTTTTGTATTTAGCTTTTTGATTTCACTTCTTATTTCTAATCTCTGTGGTTGTTGCATTACTAAATCTTCTCATGTTTAGTAATGCATGAACACACTCTGAAAATTCAAGGAAACATATTTAAATTGGCTTCTTTTAAAACTGTTAGTTCATTTGGGCTCGAGGGAAAAAAAATCCACAAGACTATGTTTTTAAGTTAGCTTGTCGGAACCAACTGAAGAGATGAGTGATTAAAGAAAGGGAACTAGTTTTTCCCTCCTTACCCCAGAGTTTAACAGTTTGGAAAATCCCATCTGGAACTGTAATTAATTTGGGAACCTTGCTCGGGGTTAGTTGCTGCACCGTCAAGTCTTGGAAAAGTATTTGAAACCCAGTGCTTCTAGCTCAGAGAAAATAGTAGTCGTAAGGGTGAGAATTTGGACACTTTTAGAAACCAGCAAAGGATAACCAAAAAGTTGTTAAAAGTTAGATATGTGGAATAAGGAATAAACTAGATGGAAATATAAAACAGATTGTAAGTAGTTTTATAAGTAAATGAATAAGGAGAGTCACCAAAGTAAATGTTAATCCTATGGAGGCAAAGACAGGAGCGGTTATCATGGGAAATAAGGAAATTATACAGATGTTGAGTAAATATTTTGTGTCTGGCTTCACAGTTGAAGACTTGAATTACATAACAGATAATAAATGCATGATTTTTGAAAATTCCCTAGATTTTCAAACAGTAATAATACAAGTTGACAATTAAAATACTGCATGAAATGAAGGAGAAATATAAAAGGAACTACAATCTAATAGCCTAACATCAGTTATCAGGAAGTTCTGGAATCTATTATTAAGGAAGCCTTAACAATGCATTTAATACCTCATTATATGATCAGATAGTGTCAGCATGGTCTGTTTAACAAATATATTAGAGTTTCTTTGACAATGCAACCAGAAAGGGAGGTGAAGGGGAGTCATCAGCTGCAGTATACTTGAATTTCTAAGAGGCATCCAATAAGGTGTCACATAAAATGGGGGTTTGTGGAGTTGGAAGTAGCTAGAATGTAGGATTTTCAATGGACAGATACAGATCAGGATAAACAAGATTTTTTTAGCTGGCAGGCTGTACCTAGTGGACTGCTACAATAATTGGTTCTGGGACCTCAGCTATTAGTAATTTATATTAAAGATTTCGACAAAAAACCTAGAGTAATTTACCTAAGTTTGATAATAATGCAAAACTTTGTGGGGATGTAAATTGTGAGGAGGACACAATGAGGCTGCAAAATGATGAGGAGAGATTAAGTAAGTTGGCATCAAGGTGGCAGAATACATAAAATGTGAGGACCTGTGGACAGATTTACTTTGGCATCAAAGATAAAGTTTTTATGATCCTACTTCCTCATTCAACAGAGATGACAGCGGTTTAACCGAAGGATCACCACATCTCAAGTGGTGAGGGCGAGGACACAGATGTTGAGGAGAGTCCTTCACAATAACTTCAGCCAATACAGGTACTGAGCCCATGCTGTTTGCATCACTATGGATCAGAGACCAGCCATCTAAGCTAAACTGCCCTCTATATTGCCAATAGGAATGGAAAATCATCATTTTCTTAAAGCCATGTGACTCTTAAATATTGACTTGCAGAGACTTGGATGTATAAAATTAAAATACTGTAGATGATGGAAAGCTGAAATAAACAAAAATAAACAGGAGTGATACAGCAGGTCCAGCAGATTCTGTGGAGAGAGAAACAAGATTAACATTTCAGATCATGACCATCCATCAGAAAGTAGGCATACTTGTACATGGCAGACAGACATTTAGGATCAAATACAGCAATGAGGAAGGTGAACTGGCATTTTGGTCTTTACTGTAAATGTATTGGAGTACAACAATAAGGATGTCTTGCTGCAATTAAAGAAAAAGGTGAGGGGATTCAAGATGGCGGCGACCCAGCAAGTCTGAGTCTGTAATGCTCTGCCTAAGACTCGGGCAAAGTGGGGCACCTGCCTCCACCTCACACTTTAAATCATCTAAAATAGCATTTGCCCAGCGTAGTTAGTCATTTTACATCAAATTTGGACAGTTTGGTGTTGTTCCTAAAATAACTAAAGGCAAAAATTCCGCAGTTCGCAACAGACAGGGACCCCTCCCGCAGCAGCAGAGACGTGCACAGCCGCCTGGGGGGACTGACCTTCAGTGGGGAGCCTGCTCTCCAGGATCCACCAAACTTCAAGAGAAGTTCAACGCTCTTATTGAGGAGTCCCGGTCCAGGTGGGAGTTGATCTTGGTCATGCTGCAGAAGCATGACCGAGAAATCGAAAAACTTGAGCAGCGCGTCGGAGGGGCAGAGCAACGGGCCGCGGCCTTGGAGACAGCTGCCAAGGTGTCCGTAGGTCAAGTCCAGGCTCTCGAGCAGCGAATCCGGACCCTGGAGGAGCGCATCAACGACCTCGATAATGGGGGCCGTCGGAAAAATATTCGGTTGCTGGGCCTTCCCGAACAGGAAGAGGAAGGCCAGCTTTAGACTTTTTGAAGTGATGGCTCCAACACTTATTGAAGTTGGAGTCTGGACCAGGCCAGGTACAGGTGGGGTGGGTCCACCGGTTTGCGATACGCAGGCCCCGGTTGGACCAGCGTCCCCGCCCAGTTCTAATTCGACTCAAATGCTACAAAGAAAATCAAATGCTCCTGGAAGCTTCCAGAGTCCTGGGGAAGGATCCCCATGCCATGATGCACAAGGGTTCCAGAATAACGTTACTTCAGGACCTCTCTCCAGCAGTGGTCCACTAGAGGAGGGCATTTGAGGAGGCGACGAAGCGTCTGAGAGACTTAAATATCCAATACTTCATGTGTTATCCGGCAATGCTGCACTTCAGCCATGGAGGATCCAGTTACAACTTTGGGTCACCAGAAAGAGCAAAACAATTCTTGGACTCTCTTAAATAGATTGCGGGACCTGAACCATATGGAAAATGACTTTTATGTACACCCCCCCCCCCCCCCTTTGTTTGCCGCCCCCTCTCCTTATTTTCTTTTTTTTTCATCCTTCTTCCACTCATTTTGTTCCCTGGGGGTGGTTGGGGTGAAGGGGGTGCTTGTTCTTTAATCTTCCTTTGGTTTCCTTTTTATAGTTTGTGCAGATTACTCGATTTGTTGGTGAGAGGGGTCTGTTTTGTCTTGCCCTTTTCTTAAGAGCAGAGTTTTCTTCTTTCCTGATTTTACTTAGTTGCCTAATAATTGCTGAAGTTGTAATATTGTAATTTTGTAATGTTATATATTTCTATTTTTTTTACTGTGTTCACAAAATGGACCCAGATGTTGGCGTGGGGAGTGAGGGTGGGGGGTTACTCACTTTTAAGGAGAAAGTGAGGTCTGCAGATGCTGGAGATCAGGGCTGAAAATGTGTTGCTGGAAAAGCGCAGCAGGTCAGGCAGCATCCAAGGAACAGGAAATTCGACGTTTCGGGCATAAGCCCTTCTTCAGGAAGCTGCCTGACCTGCTGCGCTTTTCCAGCAACACATTTTCAGCTACTCACTTTTAACTCTGTTTTTATAAAATATTTGAATTTGTCTACTCCATTATATAATGCCTGGGCCGAGGGCAGGGCCCCAGCTAGGAGAGGTTATGGTGCGGTTATCGATAGGTAGCCATGCCCCCTGAGAGCAAGGGGGAAAGTCTCCTTTCAAATATGTTTTGCTTTTTTTTTCACTTAGGAATAGCTTTTAATCATGCTGGTTTAAAAATGTTTTTTAAAAAGTTTTGTATTTGTGAATTTCCTACCGTCTTTATTCAAGGTTTTCTGAGTAGGGTTCTTCCTCCTGGGGGGTCTCAGGCTTGCTTGGATGATCATGGCTAGCCATTCACTTAGGTGGTGCACCTGGAATATCAAAGGGAGTAATTCACCAATCAAAAGGAAAAAGATATTATCAAGTCTCAAAAAAAAGGGTTGATGAGACACATTCAGCTGACAAAGAACATATAAAGCTACAACAGGGCGGATTTGATCAGGCTTTTTTCTCATCTTTCAGATCAAAAAGTAGGGGAGCAGCCATTCTTATTCAGAAGAATCTTCCTTTCCAAATGTTAAGCCAGATAAAAGATGAGTCTGAACAGTATATATTGATCAAAGCCCTAATACATGGAGAGGAATATGGAATTTTGAATCTTTATTGCTCCCCAGTGAACCCCTTTAAATTTGTAATGAAAGCATTCTCTGAGTTGATGGCTTTTGGAGTACACCATACAATTATAGGAGGAGATTTTAACTGTATTATGAACCCAGAGACAGATAGGATACCTAAAAGCACGACTGAAATCTAGACAATTGGCGGATCTGAATAAGGAGCTAGGGCTAGTGGATGTATGGAGGTGCCTTCACCCCTAGGGGTAGAGACTTTACTTTCTACTCTAACCCATACAAGTGCCATACCAGAATTGATATGCTTTTTGTCCCCTCTACCGTTTTGAATTCCATACTGTCTTGTAGAATAGGTAATATAGCTATTTCTGATCATGCCACAGTATATATGGAAGTCAAGATGAGGGATGATGTGATAGCCCCCCGATATTGGCATATAGATCCCTTCTTATTGAAGGATAGCAAATATATAAAGTATATTTTACAGGAATTCAAAACCTTCTGAGAAATTCATTCAGATACGGCCAGTAACCCGTCATTGATGTGGGAGACCATTAAGGCTTGTGTGCTAGGCCTGGTCATCTCATAGTCTGCATCCCGGAAAAGACAAAAGGGAGAGCAACAGCGCCTGCTCGAGGCTTGCTTGAAGGCAGCTGAGACAGTGTACCTTAACAGACCTTCTGTTACTAAGCTACAAAGGATCACAGTCTTTCGGGCAGCCTTGAATACTGCACTTAAGAGCAAAGAGGGAAATGTTATTCGCAAAGCGGAGATTATATGAATATGGCGATAAGCCTGGCAGATACCTAGCTTACCTTACTAGAAAGAAAAAGACTCCTCAAGCCATTACGTCCATAAAAGAAAGTGCTGGTACCCTGACTTGTTCTATTTTGAACTCTATAAATCACAGGACTATGAGAATTGAACCAAGAAGATGGAGTCTTTTTTTAAAAATCTGACCTTCTGGGCTTAACCTCAGAGCAGGTGTCGATCTTGAATGCTCCCCCTGACAACCTAGGAAGTACTCGACATGGTTAGGCAGCTTCAGAGTGGCAAAGCGCCTGGGCCAGATGGATTTCAAATCGAGTTCTATAAAGAAATTATAGGGGAACTGGCCGGGCCACTCATAAATATGTATAATTATTCGCATAGTCAGAGCTGCCTCCTGCCTTCATTGAGAGAAGCAAATATCTCTCTTATTCTTAAAAAGGGAAAGGCCCCAGAAGATTGCTCATGATATAGACCCATATCCCTACTAAATGTGGATTTCAAAATTATATCTAAAATGTTAGCATTAAGATTGGAGAGGGTCTTACCATACATCATAAAAGAGGACCAGGCGGGGTTTATAAAGGCCGCAGGTCAACTAATAATATCATTTGTTTGGCTGAACTGGTTCTCACCCTTAATAATTTCTCTTTTGAATCCTCGCACTTCCTCCAGACCAAAAGGGTAGCCATGGGCACCCATATGGACACCAGCTATGCCTTTCTCTTTGTCGGTTATGTAGAACAGTCCACCTTCTGTAGTTACATTGGCATCACTTCCCACCTCTTCCTCTGCTACATTGATGATTGCATCAGCGCCACTTCATGCTCCCGCAAGGAGGTCCTCACTTTCCATCCCATCAACCTTCGCATTAACCATATCATCCGCAGACATTTCCCCCACCACCAGGGATATATTTCCCTCCCCACCCTTTTCTGCTTTCCACAAAGACCATTCCCTCCGAGATTACCTGGTCAGATCCACATCCCCCCCAACAAACCACCCTCCCTTCCTGGCACCCTCCGTGCCACTGCAGGAATTGCAAAACCTGCACCCACACCTCCTCCCTCACCTCCATTCAAGGCCCCAAAGGAGCCTTCCACATCCATCAAAGTTTCACCTGCACATCCACAAATGTCATTTATTGTATCCATTGCTCCTGATGCAGAGAAGGCGTTTGATCAGGTAGAATGGCCATTTCTTTTTAATACACTAGAAAGGTTCGGTGTCGGGGATGTATTTAGTAAATGGGTTTCAGTGTTATATAACGATCCCAAAGCAGCGGTGATCACTAATGGTCTAAGTTCGCAAAGCTTTAGTGTTGGCAGGGGATGTCATCAGGGATGTCCTCTTTCACCATTATTATTCACGCTAGTGATTGAACCACTAATATAGTGGTTCCGAGGGTTGGGTCAGGCAAGCACAAAATCACTCTATATGTGGATGATGTCCTCCTCTTCTTAAGTGATCCTTTGATATCCGTGCCCCACCTAATTCAAATGATCAGCTTATTTGGAATGTTCTCAGGCTATAAAATCAATTTCATGAAATCTGAGGCCATGCCATTGGGAGGCCTTGCCAGTGTATCCAATTTACCGGATGGATCTTGTTTTCCCTTTCGATGGTCACTAGAAGGCTTTCTGTACTTAGGTATTTTTTATCACCCCAGAATTTGGTCAGCTGTATAAAGCTAATTTTGTGCACTTATTAGAGAAAGTAAGACAGGACCTTCAACACTGGGGAGAGCTTCCAATATCCTGGCTAATCAAAGCAGCCCTAGTTAAGATGAATGTCCTACCTCATGTTTTATATCCGATGAGAATGCTCCTCAGATGCTACCGAAACAGGCGTTGCGTGAGCTTTACGGCCAGTTCAACTCTTTTATTTGGAATCTTAGACGGCCCCTTATTAAATTAGAAAAGCTGCAACTCCCACAAGCAAGGGGAGGACTGGACTTTCTAGATTTCAGGAGGTATCAATTGAGCTCTTTATTATTAGATTACTTACAGTGTGGAAACAGGCCCTTCGGCCCAACAAGTCCACACCGACCCGCCGAAGCGCAATCCACCCATACCCCTACATTTACCCCTTACCTAACACTATGGGCAATTTAGCATGGCCAATTCACCTGACCCGCACATCTTTGTGACTGTGGGAGGAAACCGGAGCACCCGGAGGAAACCCACACAGACACGGGGAGAACGTGCAAACTCCACACAGTCAGTTGCCTGAGTCGGGAATTGAACCCAGGTCCCTGGCGCTGTGAGGCAGCAATGCTAACCACTGTGCCACCGTGCCGCCCAATCCTGTGTAGTTGATTGGGTTTCTTGTGATTCACAATCAATCTGGTTAGATATTGAGACCTCCCATGCAAAATGTTCCCTCATCAATCTTTTATTTATGGACAAAATGAAAGCTATTATGGACTGTTGTAAAAACCCTATTATATCAAATACAATTAAAGCCTGGAGAATAATGCCACAAGATGAGGGTAACCTGCAAAAAGCCTCTCCTTATACCCCTATAGTGGAAGCATCAGGATTTCAACCAGGGGTGACAGATGCTACATTTAAAACTTGGAAGTCCAGAGGTATCTCCTGCTTGGGAGACCTGTTCGATGGGGAGGTTATGATGTTCTTTGAACAGCTGCACCAGAATTGCCTAACAGGGACCCTTTACGGTATTTCCAAATACAAAACTATATACAAAAGAAGACCACACTGATAATTAACCTTTACAAATCGGATAGGGAAAGGAGAGTGATATGGCCGATGGGGTCCCCCTCGGTTAGTACTCTTTATCACTCATTATATAATGAAGTATCTAAGGAAATGGAATGATTACTTAAAACTTGGAATCAAGAATTAGGGTTAGAAGTCTCATCAGAAATGTGGGAGGACATAAGGGGTACAATTAGTAAATTTGCAGATGACACCAAAATTGGAGGTGTAGTGGACAGCATAGAAGGTTACTTCAGATTACAATGGGATCTTAATCAGATGGGCCAATGGGCTGAGAAGCGGCAGATGGATTTTAATTGAGATAAATGTGAGGTGCTCCATTTTGGGAAAGCAAATCTTAGCAGGACTTATGTACTTTTTGGGAAGGCCCTAGGGAGTGTTGCTGAACAAAAAGAACTTGAAGTGCAGGTTCATAGCTCCTTGAAAGGGGAGTCTCAGGTAGATAGGATAATGAAGAAGGTGTTTGGTATGCTTTCCATTAATGATCAGAGTACTGAGTACAGGAGTTGGGTGGTCATGTTGTGGCTGGTCAGGCCACTTTTGGAATATTGTGTGCAATTCTGGTCTCCTTCTTATTAAAGGATGTTGCGAAACTTGAAAAGGTTCTGGAAAGATTTACAAGGATGTTGCTAGGGTTGGAAGATTTGAACTAGAAGCAGAGGATGAATAGGCTAGGGCTGTTTTCCCTGGAGTGTCGAAGGCTGAGGGATGACCTTACAGAGGTTTACAAAATCATGAGGGTCATGGATAGAATAAATAGACAAAGTCTTTTCCCTGGAGTGGGGGAGTCCAGAACTAGAGGGCAAAGGTTTAGAGTGAGAGGGGAAATATATAAAAGACACCTAAGAGGTGACTTTTTCATGCAGAGGGTGGTACGTGTATGGAATGAGCTGCCAGAGGAAGAGGCTAGTACAATTGCAACATTTAAAAGCCATCTGGATGGGTATATGAATAGGAAGGGTTTGGAGGGATGAGCCGGGTACTGGCAGGTGGGACTAGATTGGGTTGGGATATCTGGTCAGCATGGACATGTCTATGACTCTATGACTCTATATATCAAATGAGTGAAGGGGGATTTATTAAAATGTACAAGTCTCTGAAAGGGTTGGACAGTGTACATACTAAGAGGTTGTTTCCACTCCCTGGGAGATCTAGAATATTGGGGTACAGTCGTGAGAAGAGAAGTAGGACATTTAGTACAGATGAAAAGAAATGTCTTCACACAGAGGATTGTGAACGCTTCAATTTGTTTATGTAGCAAGGTTATGCCTACTCCATCATTAAATATTAATGAAGGCTGAGGCTGGTCGCTATGTTTTTGGTCTGTCAGTTTGGAATCTGGGGGCAATGGCAAGCAAATGTAAGATCAGCCATGAATGCTGGAGCACATTCAAGAAACCATCTAATATGCATTCTTTTTATGGGATCTAGGCATTGCTGGCCAGGTAAGCATCTATTATCCATTCACAGTTACCTTTGAGAAGGTGAGGCAACTTTATGAACAATTGCAGTCCATTCACAATCCTCCTACTTACTACATGTTTATGCCTTTAATATTTATAGTTAAATCATACAAATTTGTCTGTTACTAAATTTGAATAGTGCTCAACTGTTGGAAGTTGACCTCTCTCTATGAATAATAAACAAAATGCTAACTACTATTAACCTCACCAGCACATTCTATTACCTCTATTTGATAGCATCGCGGTAATTTCAATGAACTGTATTCCAGACACTAAAGGTTAGGTTTTGAGGCATTGGCAGCTGGTGGAAATTAAATTCAATTAATAAAATCTGCAGTGGTAACCATAAAACGATAATAGATTATCATATAAACCCAACTTGTTCACTAATAACCTTCAGGAAAGGGAATGTCCCATCTTTACCCAGACTGGCTTAAATGACACTCCACATATGGTTGAATGTTAACTGCCCTCGAACATGGCCTAAGAGTTAGTTCAGTTCAATTGCAACAAATGCTAGCTTTATCAGTGACGCACATATCCCGTGAAATGATTTTTTAAAACTATCATTTATCTAAAAATCTGCTTAACATCTACTTGATGATTGATATTTCTAAATGTCAAGACTTTTTAAGTACCTTTTATCAAATGATTCAAGTATGATTCTGATTGCAGTCTTTAAGTGAAAGAATTGTTTGTGCTGTACCTGTAAGTTATATAAAAGGAACATTATTTTTGACAGTGAAAAGGTTTACTGCAATGAAAATAATAGATTGTCAGCATGAGCAAACACTTCTACAAAGAGCTTAGTTTTCATTCTGTTGTGTAAAATAATATTGAAGTGAAATTTTGTACTTTCCTTGAAGGTTCACTGCTATTTAACTGCAATTGGGTTTTCCAAATAGCAGCCACTTTCGTTCAGCTTACGTTTTATCTTACTGGCAATGGTACAATGTTTATCCATGATCTTATTTTGAATGTTTTATTACACCTACAATGCAGAAAAGACCACCTGTAGTTCTCCCTCCAGTTTTCAGATAAATACACAATAATGGTAACAATTCTCAAATCAAAGCATTGGAACTTTTTCAGGCAATCTGTTTTAAAGGCAACTACAACTCTAAAGTGAAAGCACTTACAGCAAAGTAGGGGTCAAATGAATATGACAAGACAGACTGTATGCTAAGTATAAATACATTTTCCTCAGCATCCTCCCATTTTATGATAAGGAGAAACAAAATAAAATGCTTACACTATCATTCACAGTTATGAATTCTCCAAGTTACCCTATATCTGGTCAACAAAGAATAGCTATCATTCATTCACAAAACTCTGACAATTGTGGGCAGTCACTGTATCTGCATTTTATTCACTAATTTTAAGACATTCAGTTTTTTTTAATTGTGCACAAGTTGTTGTTGGTGGTTTGTCTAGTATCTATTCATTCATGGGGTAATGTTTCTTCCCTGGGGAATCTGATTTCCTTCATGAGTGCTTAATTAGAGGTTTCAGATACAATGTCTCTGTTGGTTTGATGACTTCCAGAGCATGACAAACTTCTGTTGCTAATTTTTGATTCACGTGAAAGCTGCATCTTTTTTCTGTGACCCAATACCACTGTACATCCTAGCTTGCATATATAGAGTCATTGAGATGTATAGCACAGAAACAGACCCTTTGGTCCAACTCGCCATGCCAACAAGATATTGTAACCTAATTTAGTCCCATTTGCCAGCACACATTCACATTCTGATAACAATTTAAAAATAGCTTTTCCATATGGTTCACAAATCTAATGGACCTTTGCACAGTGTTCATATCTGTTGATCACTTCATCTCTGTTACACCTCTCACTTCGTAAAGCTCCAGGGAAAGAGATTTTCCTGTCAGCTACAAGATTTCTACATTTGACGTTAATTATCTTTTTTCTTTGCTAGCTGTTGTTTCATTTGGCCAATACTGGCCAGCACTCACACAAGATTATAATCATGTTCTGGGAATTATGCTACTATTATATTACCACATCCATAGACTAGTCAATCATTGACAATACCTTCCAGTCTGGGAAGATCACTGACCTTAGACTGAGTCTGCATTAATAATCTTCAAAGGTAATAGAAATGCTAAACAGTATGTGTAATTGCTTGAGCAATGACTGGTATGTAGTTAGAAATCTGCTGCCTTCATTTGGTTTTGCATGTCATTAACCATTCTTTGTATTGAAGGTAGTAAAGGTCATTGTTTTCAAGTTCAAGCTGAGATGGACTGGTTTTTCTTCAGTAAGGGAAACAAGGATTATCAGGAAATGGCAAGAAAGTGGAGTTGAGGATTATCAAATCAGCTATGATTCCAATGAATGGCAGAGCAGACTTAACGGGCCAATGTCTTATTTTTGTTCCTACATCTTATGGTCTAAGTTATAGCATCATAGAGTCATAGGGATATACAGCATGGAAACAGACCCTTCGCTCCAACTTATCCATGCTAACCAGATATCCTAAATAAGTCTAGTTCCATTTGCCAGTGTTAGGTCCATGTCCTGCTAAACCCTTCCTATTCATATATCCATCCAGCTGTCTTTTAAGTATTGTAATTGTACCAGTCTCTTCTACTTCCTCTGGCAGCTCATTCTATTATTGAACCACCCTCTGCATGAACAAGTTACTCCTTGCAACCCTTTTAAATCTTTCCCTCTCACCTTAAACCTATGCCCTCTAGTTTTGGACTCCCACAGCCCAAGAAAGAACTTGGTCCATTTACCCTATCTATGCCCCTCATGATTTTATAAACCTCTATAGGGTCATCCCTCAGTCTCTGATGTTCCAGAGAAAATAACCCCAATGTACTTACCTTCTGCCTACATCTCAAACCGTCCAACCCTGGCAACATTGTTGTAAATCTTTTCTGAACTCTTTCAAGTTTCACAACATCCTTCCCAGCAGAGAGACCAGGATTGCACACAGTATTCCAATAGAGGCCTAACCATTGTCATGTATAGCTGCAACATGGCCTCCCATCTCCTATACTCAATGCATTAAACGATAAAGACAAGCATACCAAACTTGTGGTATAATTTCTTCAATGATGGACATGGGGTAGTGTGATCTTAAAGCTCTATTGAGATCTTTTGGATTTAGGCATACTTTTAGTTTTCTGTTTGTTTTAATGATACCACACCATTAATTTATTCTTTAGGAGTTGTCTGTTTCTTGTTTACTCTCCTCTTTTCCGCCTCTTCAAACAGTTGCTATCTTGACTTTGTACCCCTTCTCGACATATCTGTTTCTTTACTCAATCCAATATCAGGAAATTTGTTTTTTGTCATTAAACCTATCCTGACCTTCATTGCATTATTGAACTTTCCTTTTGGTCAACTTCCCCATCCTTTTTTACTTAAATTGCTCAAAACATTTCAAACTTTCCTCAGTTAAAATGGAAGGTCACAGATCTGAGTTGTGTTTCTCTCTGTGCAGATGCTGCCTGAGCTAATGAGGTTTTCCAACAGTTTATATTTTTATTCCAAACGTACTGCAATTACAGTATTTTGCATTTCTAAAGGTGATATATTGTTTGTGTTGGAGTGTACCTTTTATGGTAAAGACTGTAACAAAATCATCGCCTCCCAGGTTCAATTAAAACAAATGATGCAATCCATACTGTACAAATTTAAAAACTCAGCAAATTCGAATCATTCTTTCAATGCTGCGTTCAGTACTTTTATGAATCAATTGGATTATAAAATGAGAATGCAGTTTGCTTATGCAGCAATGTAAACCCTTAGACTCTAAATTATATTGAATTCAATATTTTGAATTTTTATTCTTAACAAGCTATTGATTGTTTTTGATTCTAACTTGGCAAAATATCAGCATGGAAATAGAGCACCCTGAGCTTCCAATTACTTATTCAAGGTCTCTCAGATCATGTACAGTGACAGTAAAAAGTTCTGTCTTCTCTCTCCTAACCGACCATTTGAACAGTAATTTCCAGTTGCAGTAATGTGGAAGTTTCTGCTCCCCACATTTGTTTCACTCCTGTCATTGAAGTTAACAAATTATTACCAAAATCTTTTATAACAGTTAGAAATATAGTACATGAGAATTGAGAAAGAGTAGAATTCAAATATTGGCCTTGCATCTAGTTGAAAGATAATATTTTAATGTGGAGAATTTCAAACTGAGTTCAAGAGAAAATATATTATATGGCACATCAACCAAACACCAAATCAAGGTTTCACATCACCTCTCATGCATTGTGAATTAATATTCTTTTTTTAAGTTTTTTTTTAAATATTCAATTGCTTTTACATTTAGGACAAATACATTCACTCAGTGTTAATTCAGCAGACTTGAAGTTTTACATGAACATGTAAAATATGCTCCTGTCAGAGAAAATTCTAACCTATTGTATTTTCTAAATCTTTTGCATCAAGAACATTGACTTGAGTTTAGAAGTCAATTCAGGTAGGACTTGTAACAAGGGACAGAATATTTTGGGAGCTTGAGTGATGTGGGCAATGGTGAGAAATGTGGGAGAATTCAGGCGATGCCTTTCTCCACATCAGGAGCAACTACTTGCATTTAAAACATAGTTCCAAGAGTTGAGCCAAAGTTCTCACGACGGATTGGTGTGATGCCTAATAAGGTGGATTATTGCTTGCTTAATTGAAAACAAATCTCACCTCAGAAATATGCATCTTAATATTCTACTGTATGCTGCGTGGAAATAAGATGTTGACAACCCCAACATGAGAAAAGTCAGAGTGGGTACCTGGCAATTTCATCTCGCAGCTGGCTCTTCTGGGCAGCCATCTTGAATACTCAGCAGCAACATGTTAGGACACACTCCAGGACACCAGCCACACACCATGTCACATCCATGGACAGTGTTACTATCACACTGAAGCCTCTCAGGACATTCACAATATCTTTTCTGTCCATGTTTCTTGGACTTTAAAGCTGGTCTGGCAACTAACATTGAGATGCTGCATCAAGAACTCTGTGCAGATACAGACACCGAGATTACAGATTGGATCAGGCTGCATTTCAGGGATGCTCACGTGGTCTCTTAGCTCTTACTCACTTATTGTTGACCTGAAAGCACACAGCATCTATGCCTTGACTTGCCATACCATCCCTTGAAGTGAAATGGTGTTTCAACCAGAACTTAAAGTCTTATTGTATACCTGCATTTAAATGTGTCACTTGCCTTTGCAGCAAACACACTACCTGATTTTCCAACCAATTGGCCCAATCATAAGATAGATGTGTGATAAGTCAAGTCTAGAGGAGCTGTTGTCACTCAGGGGTCCTCTTTTCAACAGCCAAGAGTGCAGTCTGCACATAAACCAAGTCTGAGCCACAGTACACCATCCTGTTGGGTGGACATTCAACTATGATCCAGGGAATGGGCTATGTTCAGTACTTTTGTCAGGGGAATTGCATACTGTCAGTCCAAAGGGGGAATAGGCAAGGGCAAGGTCTGTCTGGTCCTGGGGCTAAAGAATGGTCAGCCCTTATGGTTTGTATACTGTTATGAAGTTGTGAGCGTGCACTTTAAGAAAGAGTGAAAGCTGGCAAGTCTGTCATGTGACTGACTGTAGGCTCAGAGTGTGCTGGATAATTTGAAGATGTAACATTTGGGATGTAGCTCAGGTACTGAGTTGTTACACAACAATTTGAATTTAGCCAATCAGTTTAAATGCTAAAGCAAGATGCTAAAACTCAATCAATTTTGAATTGTACTGTTTTGACAACATCAAACCAATGAGATGCATTGATGTTTTGGGGTATAACAATCAGGCATTTTGAACAGTTAGTTAGAGATGGAAAGAGCACCAATGCAGACTGCCCACAGACCCGCTCTCTGAAAGGTACTGTTATCTATGAAAGACCTGTGCAGCAGGAGACTGAAGAAAAGACATTGGAAAATCTACAGAGGAAGATTGACAGGTGACTGGTTTTGAAACTTGATTTTTTTGTTATCTTAACTGGGGTTTTATTGGATCAGTATTGTGTTGTAGAGTGGGAAGTAGATAAATTGTTAAGACAAAGGAGATTTACAGCATAGATAGTTGTCATTTAATGTTCTCTTTTTGGAGTTAAAGAATAAGGTGTTAATCTTTTCTTTAAGTATTAGAATTTGGGTAGTTCTTTGTCACACATACTTTAACAGGTTATGAGGCGAGATGAACTTTTTTTTAAAATTAGCAAAAAATGTTTCCATGTGTTGTAACAATATTGAATGATGGATAGTGGGATAACATACTGGATTGAGAGGAGGGAAGGTATGAGATATAAAGTGATGATCTGTTGTCATGGGGCTAGATGTATTCAAGGCAGGGGAAAGAGTAGAGTAGGTGTTGATGTGATGGGAGAGAAAGCTGAGATACGATGTAGGAAGCAGTATAGAATGGAAGGGTATGGAAGACCATGGAAGTGAGGATTATTCGCCATGACCATCCCTGCAACCTCTAGGGTTGAGTATATAGGACCACAATGGACATCATTAAAGTGTAATATTGGATCTCAGGCAGCAAAAAGGAAATTTGGAGACTGAGATCTGTATGCTGGGTTTCTGAAGGGAGAAAAGATTGCTGAATAGGCTGCCTAGATAGTCCAATATAAAAGAATGGATGGAGGCTCTGTAAGTAGGGAAGGCAGGGGTTTCTGTCTGGTGACCAGGCCGAGCCTGATGCTGAGGGTATTTATTTGAATTGCATTCCCTGCCATCCCTAACCTTTTACCAGTATTTTCTGTTCTTGTGAACAGAAAATACTGAGCTTACTCCTAAGCTGTGTGGAGTCAGGGTTAATTTGTTGACAAATAGCTGAGACAGCCATTGCTGCAAGCTATCAACTAGGTGGCCCTCACTGTCAAGGTGCTGTGTGTCTTATTGAATGGAAAAGTGTGTTCAGCCATCACTTGCAAGATATACTAGTACAAACTCATTTTTACACTACAAAACTGCTCTGTTCCTTATGTTTCCACATAGGTGCCTGCCAGTAGGAGCCATGGTTCCAGCTACAAGTGGAATGTTGGTCATAGTGGCTGCCATGCTAAGAAGGCTAAGATAGAAGCAAGAGGAGCAGGACCAGTAGTAATCCCAGGAGTAGTGACCACAGAAGCAGAGAAGCATTCAGTTAGAATTTTAGAATTAGCTTTATTGTCAAATGTACTCAAATCAGTACAGTGAAAAGTTTACAGTCACTGCATTACAGCCCCATTTCAGGTATAGGTGGGAGCTGCAGGGCTCCTGAGGATGTGTTGGAGCTACAGAAGCGGCAGTGTCCTTCACTCCCTAATCCATTGCCTTGGGATGAGCAAGGTGCACTGTCAAGTATGTACCTGAGACCGACAGGAATATTAAGCTCCTTAATAGGAAGGCCTTTTATCATTGGTTCCATTTCCTGGAGTTTGCGCCCATTGCCCTGGCAGCTGCCATGAGTGTTGAATCCTGAAGCATTTTCATGAACCATTTTTTTCACTCATGCAACATGGATATTGTTGGTTGTCTAGCATTTATTGCGCATCCCCAGCTGCCTTTTTGAACCACTGTAGTCTATGAGCTGTAGGTAAATCCACAATATTGTTCAGGAGGGAGTTCTAGGATTTTGACCCAATGACAGAGAAAGAATAGCAATGTATTTCCAAGCCAGGATGCAGAGTAACTTGGAGAGGAACATACAAATGATGGTGTTCCCATATATCTGTTGCTCTTGTTCTACTAGCTAAAAGCTGTCTTGGTTTTAGAAGGTGGTGTCTTGGTGAATTTCTGCAGTGCATCATCTAGATAAAACACACTGCTAGTATTGAATGTTGGTGATAGATGGAGTGGATCTGGTATCAGTCAAGTAGGCTGCTTTGTCCTGGATGGTGTCAAGCTTCTTGAGTATTATTGTCACTGTACTCATCCAGGCAAATGGGGAGAATTCCATCATATTCCTGACTCCTCATTGTAGACAGGGGGGATGTTTTGGGGACTCAGGAGTGGAGTTATTCACTATTTGATTGATTGCCTTTGACTTGTTATTGTAATAGAGTATTCATATGGGAAGTTCAATGTGTTTCAAGATAAATGGTAACCACCAGGATGTTGATCGTGGAGTTTAATGATGGTAACACAGTTCAATGTCAAGGAGCAATGGTTAGATATTTCCATTACTGGAGATAAAATAATTGAATCCTTATAGTTGGAAAGCTGCAATTCAGTCCAATGTGTCTACACAACCCTCTGAAGAGCATCCCATCTAGATTTAATGCCTCATCCTCTCTCTATAACCCCACATTTACAATGGATGGACCACCTAGCCTGCACATGGGGGAAATTTGGCATGGTCGATCCACCTAACCTGGGCATTTTTGGATTGTGGGAGGAAACTAGAGACCCACAGGAAACCCATGTAGACGGGGGAGAATGTGCAAACTCCACACAGTCACCCGAGGTTGGAATCAAACCCAGGTCCCTGGAGCTGTGAGGCAGAAAGGTTAACCACTGAGAGCTATCATGCCGTCCATTGCCTGGTACTTGCGTACAGTAAATATTACTTGCCAATTGTTGTGATGCTAAACATTGTGCAATCAAGAGCAAACATCCCAACTCTGAACTTGTGATGGAGGGAAAGTCAATGATAAAGCAGCTGCAGGCAATTAGGTCTGGACCATTGCTCTGAGGATCCTATCTTTCCGATTTTACTTTCAAAACAAAAAGGAGTGAAGATTCAATAAACATTACAAAATATTACTGACATTTTCTTTTGGAGGAAGACTGCTTGGGTTAACCTTAACAATCCTTATTTATCAAAGAATGCTCTAAATTACTGAGTAGAACTTCTGAGATTCATGAAACAAAGAAGCGGTCCTTGGAACAGAATCAACCATGTCTTTCCTTTCTGGCAAATGCTCAGCAGAGTCTGGCAAAACAAAATAGAATACAGGATCCATAATGAATCACCAAATAGATTAATCTCATTCACACCATCAGTGAAAGTGAATGGACACAGATTTCCCCCTGGAATCTTGATCTCACCTCAAAGTGTCCTCTTCTTGTTCCTTGACAAATGAAAAAAAATCCTGAATTTTGGAAAACTGAAATGTAAGGGATATAGACCAAAAAGAATCTGAAAAGTATCTACTGTTTCAGGCGGAACTCCACATTCCAAAAGATACTTCTGTATAAATATTTCTCAAGTAACTTCTTCTAAATAAAAGTACAACAGACAGCATGATCTATGAGGTATTTAACCATGGAATGTTAACACTGAAAGGTCCTGAAAATTCACATGACCATTTAGCACGGTGTTGCACCCTGGAGGTTGGATACTGCCAGATTGATCGTTTCCGTATAAAATGCAATATCAGCTTCTTTGTATCCTTATTAACGTTGGAGGAGTGAAACATTGGGAATTAAGTGCCAAAGAGGATGTAACTTGCAGATTCAAGTCTTTATACAGCTTGAAAAGGCTGAGAATTGCAGCAACAATCTGGGGTAGTAGAATTGCTGCAGGAAGTAATGAAGGAACATCTTGCTAGGGCACAAGAATTGTCATGAATGTGCAAGCGATTGTGTGAGATCTGCTTTAATTTTAAGTCAATCAAGTCAATCACATGACAAAGATATCTCAAGAAGGGAGGGGAGCAAAAGCTGAAGGTAATAAAAATGGGCCCAAATGTTTCAGGCAAACATTCACAGGCACTCTAAGATGAAATAAACCAATTGAGGTAGAGAGTATTAGGTTTCTTGGGAAGAAATATCTGAAATTTATCAACTGCCATGTTCAATAAAATGATGGCGATACTTAATACCACTTGCAAAATCCGTGACCTGCCAACAAAACTTTCATTGACCTACATAGGATCAGAATCCCCTCCAGCTGAGCCTTATCAAAAATGAAATAGAAAAATCTCATAGACATCTTGCTGCAAATAAAAGCCAACCCTCAGCATATATACAGAAGGGTTTAATTTGGTCAGTGACTCAGTAGAAGGGATTCAACATCATCTGACTGTTATTATGGGGAAATGAAGCTGGGCAATTGCCTGATGCTGTAAAGAGATTGAGTACTGAGTACAGCAGTATCGGAACCTGGCCAATTTTACCAGGATAAGTTGCCACTGAGGAGAGAAAAAGGATAATTCAAACATTTGACCATCTGGGGGCCAGGTGTTTTCGCCAAGTTATAGGAGAGATGTTTTGAACCATTCTGACCTAATCAACTTGCCTGCATTGGGTTGTATATGGAAAAGGACTGCATTCTCAACTGAATCATACTCAACTGGACCGTGTGTGAAATACACCTAGGCGATTACCTCTTGAGCATCCTGAATAACAGAAAACTGTTTGATGCAGTTGTGATTTGTTCTGTATAAAAAGGGAAAAATTGAAGTAAATCTACTGAAATCAGAAGAAGGTTCAGGGCCAGTCAACCTGACTTAAGCCTGCAATCAACTCTGGATAGAGCAGTGAAGGATGCCACAGGCCACAGTAAGTAAAATTGCACGTTTGGTAAGACCCAATGAGAGAACGTGCCAGACTCATGGTGAAAACACTCCTAAAAACTCAATTCAACTCAGACTTAGCCAAAAACCTTGTAAGATTCTGCTTCTTTTTCCAGTGTGATCACCTCCTTCAGAGGGAAGGAAACCATCAATACTTCACTTCCCCAGCACCTCCACAACCTTTTTCTACAATAAGATGTGTGAGCAGTATATTCTGAGAGGTGGCAGTGATTCTAAGCAGCACATTCTGAGAAGTGTAAGTCAGAAGATTTGTGGCCCATCAGTTCAGCTGAAGGAAGCAGACCAGTAACCACAAAGTTACAAAACGAAAAGGGAAAAAACATAATTCAATTTTTTAAAAGTCTGTTCTGTAAAGTAAACAAGGACACTGTTTTAATGTTGTTAGACACCTATTAACGAACAAAATGCATTAACCACAAATTGGAACTTTACAGTTCTTAATTTCACTCTTTCGTTCATTTCTGAGAATATTTTTGGACTTAAAAAACAGTTTTGATACAAATATGAATATTAAATACCATTGTTTACAAAAAAAAAGGCACAAAGGGTTTTAACATTCTAAGTCATCTTAACATGAAACATTATGCAAGTGGGAAATATTACGTTTACACTATTTGGTATCAACTAACTTGTCTACGTGCTATTGTTTATTATTATAATACTGTAAAAAATTATATTGAACATCTGCCACTAAAAAAACCTGATTCTTGAAGTGGATGAATAATTAATGAAATAACAAAGCAGAAGGCATTCACTTGTTTAATGGGTGTCGCTATGGTAATACAGCTTGCAAAACAGCGCACATCACTTCTATGCACAGCGAAAAGTCAAGTCAAGCCATTGGTAATACAGTCACATTATCCTCGACTGAATATACCTACTGCCAAAAATTAGACTTGAGAAGTCAAAAATACTCCATTTACTGTGAGAAGTTCTTCTTTGCCATAGCTAACAATCCAATAAGAAAACTTTGTGATAGTAGATTCAAACTATGTGACACTGAGACTGTGATTGCATCAATTGTTTAATGAGAATAACAATGTTTTTCTCTCTGTCATTTTTCACTTAAACAAGATTTTCATCTCCTCCCACAACTGGCTTTGTGGTTAGACCTTATTTAAATAGCAAATGTGAGCTGCTCATTAGAATTGCTCTCCTTACATGCAGGTTTTTTCACTCTGCGGCCAGAAGTCATGTCGGGTAGAGGGTAGTGATAACTCCAGCACCTTAAAGAGAAGCAATGTGAGGAGTTGGGAACATAAATGAATTCAGCATCTGATGAATGCAATGTGGAAATTTCTGTGTGTTTTCGGGAGTGATGAGCATGACCAAAAGGAACAATTCAGCCTTTGCACAAAGGCTCAAGGTAAATCTGTGTAATACCTGCTTCCTGCCTCCACCACTGATTGCTTAATAAAGTGGACTTGTATACAGCTACTTCCTACCTCTGACTACCCCTGGTTTGTGGGTGGAATGAGGCAGTTAATTATTTCCTGCTTAAATCAAGGTCTGCCTGAAAATGGGAACAGGGGGCTCACAAGCCATAATCATCCTTCAATCAGGGCAAATTGTGAGTTAAGGATTAACCTCACTGATTCTTTACTGAGGGAAGGTCCTAAGAGCAGCCCTTTGATTTCTCACCTGAGTAGATATCAGGATCAACCACAAAGATCGGGCTAACAATGGTAAAAGAGCAGTGTCAGACTGTTCTGATTTGTTGGCATCACCTTTGTAGCCACTTTTCGCTTTAAATCTGTATTTTTCATCTGATCACTGGACTACGATCAGGGTAGGAGGCCTGGCTCCTTTTGTCCCTTACCTGAGCTGATGGACACTGAGAATTATATAGAGCTTTTGAAAAGTTACTTGGCATAGTACTATGTCTATGACTGAAGAGCTGGCAAGAGGTCTGTATTGTCTGCAGGCACTTAATTGGATAGCAGTGGGCCTTCTGGAACCCAGGAGATCTCTTTACCAGCCCAATCATAAACCAGCAGTTGTGAATTGCTCTCCAGTGACGCTGGGGAAGTGGTAGCTGCTGTTGGCATTGCATCCACATATTGCTCACTATCATTAGTAAATGGGTTGTATGATGACAGGAAGGACAGGTGTGGATTTCAGTGGCCCTTTCCCATCCCACCAGCCTAATGTAATATCCTTTTGAATGAGAGTCGAGAATGTGGTGCTGGAAAAACACAGCAGGTCAAGCAGCATCTGAGGAACAGGAAAATCAACATTTCAGGCAAAAGCCCTTCATCAGAAATTAGACTGGTAGCCTCGGGGGTGGAGAGATAAAAGGAAGGGTGTGGAGCTGGGGGAATGGATCTGAGAGTGCAATAGGTGAATGGAGGTGGGGGTAATGATGGTAGGTCGGAGGGGAGGGTGGAGTGGATAGGTGGGAAGGAAGATGGACAAGAAGGACAGATCATGAGGGTGGTGCTGAGCTGGACGGTTGGAACTGGGATAAGGTGGGGGATGGGGAAATTAGGAAACTGTTGAAATCCACATTGATGCCATGGGATTGGAGGGTCCCAAGGCAGAAGATGAGGCGTTCTTCCTCCAAGCATCGGGTGGTTAGGGAGTGGCAATGGAGGTAGCCCTGGATCTGCATGTCCTTGGCCGAGTAGTAGAAGGAGTTGAATGTTCAGCCACAGGGCAGTGGAGTTGGTTGGTGCGGGTGTCCCAGAGATATTCACTGAAGTGCTCTACGAGTAGGCATTCTGTCCCCCCAACTTAGAGGAGACCGCATTGGGATACAGTAAATGACATGTGTAGAAGTACAGGTGAAACTTTGATGGATGTGGAAGGTTCCTTTGGGGCCTTGGACGGAAGTGAAGGGGGACACGTGGGCTCAGGTTTTGCAATTCTTGCGTTGGCAGGGCAAAGTGCCGGGAGGGGAGGGTGGGTTGTTGGTTCGGCATGGACCTGACGAGGTAGTTGTGGAGGTAACAATCTTTATGGAAAGTGGATAGGGATGGGAGAGAAATATCTCTCTGCTGGTGGGGTCCATTTGTAGGTGGCGGAGGATGATGTAATGTGCCCTGATGCCCTTTGAATGAGAGGTTTACTTTAAGGTAAGGACCAATACTAATTGGATAAGAGTCATATTTCATGCTAAAAGTCCACAGTGTGCCTCAATTGGCATCAGGGCAGAAAGACCGTGCTTGAACCTATATTTAGTTGGCGAGATGGTTGCCTTCCCCACCTGTTTTATCCATAACGAAGCCTGCCACACGAGAGACTTTAATTCCTTCCTACCAGCATGTAATTATACCCTTGTCTACACAAACATTCCAAGAAGGTAATCTGATAGAAATAACCAACTCAATATACTTTAAAAAAAAACTGTTGTTCCAGAAAACTACAAATATGAAGTCAACTGCAGTGGAAAAAACAAAGAAAAAATTATTTGTCAATTTGCCCTTAAATGTGAACAAGACAACATTTCCTAGTGTTTAAATGGATTGTTTTTGTCTCTTATAATCCTCAGGGAATAACAGAGTTCATTTATAATGAGCTGCAGTTCTTTATGTCAATGTTGCACCGCAGGTCAAACAACTACAACTTGCAGTACACAGGTCTGACAGTACTTGACATTGTATTGTATTTCTACAACTACGTGTAACAAAAATCTCTCTGGGATTTAAAGTAATAAGCCCTTCACATAAAAGTACTGATCTAGGAAGGGACATGTTTCGTACGCTTAACCCTTTGCTATAATGTACTTCAGCAAAACTTTAACTCTGCTATAGAAATGGCTGTGATATAAATCATCCTGCATCCCCTTCATTTTAGACTATAAATAGTAAATTAATTATCCTGGTGCTTCAACTCAAGTTGACCACTGATTTACAATAGGAGGTTTTGGCTAATATTTGGTTCAGTGTGCACTACTCCAAGCCCATGTACTTTGCTTTCCTTGTGTTTTTCAGAAGCCTAATTAGTGTTCATTATGCTGTTCATTGCTGTTAAATGTTTTAAGTGGTTGTTTCAAGATGCAGGTAACATTATCAAATGCAGAATGACATGTTTTATGATGCAGTGACATACAGAGAGAAATTGAACATGTAGTTTTTAGAAAATTAAAACTTGCTAATGTTTCAGAAGCATCTTTCCAATTATTCTTAAATAAACATTTGTGCTGACCCTTTTTAAATTCTACTGACCCCCATTTTTCTTTCTTGTCAGAATATGGTTTCATGGACTATATTCCATGGTCAGCCTCTTTCCATAAGTGGTCATTATATAATGAATGTAAACTGATAGTTAAATAATGGAGTTATTTAGCTAAAGCTGATACTGAGTTCACCCAACATCAATTTCCTGAGAGTATTTAAAGGACAGTACTAGTGTCCCTATGTCTGAGTCAGGAGGTGTGGATTCAAGCCCAAGCTACCATGGGGTTATGTCATAACATGTTCAACAGGTTAAAATAACTGAAAAGCAAATTAGGCAAATAGTTGGCCTTTTTGTAAAAAAAGAATTTCCTGCAAGGGTTCTTCAATAAGAATTTGGAATGAAAGTTTTAATGATTTTTCACCTCTAATCCAGGATGTGGATGGCAGTTGTTACACCAACACTGTTGTACTAACTAAAATTAGGAGCAAAATGAGATTTGGGCATGGGACTCTTTCTTTTTGACTTTGGTGCTTCATAAAACTCAACAATTCATTAACATTAACCTGTTAGACCACGAAGAGACTCCGCAAATGTAGTAATGCCATTTTCATGAATCTATTTGCACTAAGACTGTCAAACCTCATGTACACAAGCTGCACAAATTGCCAACAAAGCCATCAACAACCATTGGGTCTCTTAACCTGAGCCAGAACTAAAAACGACAGCCAGAAGGCAACCCAACATTAGTAGGTCATTGTACTTGAATCAGACAAAATACTTTCTGCCGATCCTCCAGTATTACTAAGCTTTTCACTTCAACAGAAGCACTGACAAGTTTCTCTTTAATGAAAATGGTTTGCCTTCACAACAACCTTAATTCAAAGAAACAGCTCTGCCTGTTGTTCTATATTGCGTGCAGTTCACAGCCAGAAACAGGAGATTGCAGAATTTCTAATTCAATGGCTGGGGGTGTTTAGTGATTACCAAGACAACTAATTGGTTAAAAGTGAACAAATTGCTTATTGTTTATAGTCTACAAGGAAACATCAAGGATGGCTCATTAGCAGCTTCATTGTTTACTGACTCAGACCTGTTTTCACTTTCTTTAATTTGCATGAATGTATTGTGTTCTAAACAGAACTTCTAAATAACTTTCCAAAGATGAGGAGACTTTTCTTTTAGTAGAGATGCTTCAAAACTCTGTGCCCGGGGGAGTGTGTATGATCAGTCGTTAAGCGTATTCAAGGCTGAGATCAGTCAACTTTGGACTCCAAGGAAATCAAGGGATATGGGGATCAGACAAGAAAGTAGAATGGAGCTCAGCCATGATTTTGTTGAGTGGCAGATCAAGCTCAAGGGAGTATATGTCCTAGCCTTACTCCAATTTCTTGTACTCTTAGTTTGAAATTCTTTCTCTGAGAAACAGTCAAAAGATTCAAAGACATGAAGCAAATGCTGAGGCCCATTAATTATAGGCATTAGTCCTTGGGGCACTGCAAAATGGGCACACAGGAAAATGAAGCAGGAAACACCATGACACAATTGGTGCTTTTTTCCATGATCTTTTGAGAATTTGCATCTATCGGAGGTGCAAACTGTTGACATATCCACTGAGGATATGCCAGACGTGTGGTGACAGTGCATAATGAGGTGGCAATGTTTCTTCTCTTTGTTTTGTGCTAAGGAAATGAGCACTCCCAAGGAGAAAATCAAATGCAAATTGGCCCCTATAGATTTTAGATAAGGTAATAGATACCCTAGAGTGATTCAGGATCAGTATTTTAATTTGGAGCCCAGGACCTCTCTCATATACTATGGCAACACTATCATTTAGATAGTTGGCAATGTTAATTATTTTTCTTTATACATAAAATATGCCCTGTACAGTTTACCTGACAAACAAAGGGTTCATTTCCTGTAAGCGCTTTGACAAAGCACTAAATGAGGGTTACAGTTTAGTCTCTTTTTAACACACAGGCAGATTTGTACAATTTAGTCATTGTGCTTTAGACAAATTTAGATGTATTACCATCACACAGCTGAGAAGGCAATCAGGACAAATGTGTAATGAAGCTGTTGATGCATCTGCTGAGCTTCTAACCATGCCCTTAATAAGCTCAGATTCACCAATTCCCCTGTGCTGTGCTTTCAATTCTTATTGGCTCACGTAAAAGTGTAAAAAAAGTCAATATACCCAAAATGTTCTGCATTAGCTCATGCCTATATTTTGCATTTTCCTTTCTTAAAAAAAATCACGAAGTCTGTGTTGAAATAATTATGAATAGGCAGGCTTTTTGATGATTTTTTCATAAGAATTATTATCAGCAAAAATATGCATATATACACCAATTCCTGGGACAGGTCAGTAATATTCCAAGACTCTGGCGATGTAATGATATAGCATGTCTCAACATATAATATGTGATAGAATCCCTATAGTGTGGAAGCAGACCATTCAGCCCATCAAGTCCACACTGACCTTCTTACTCAGACCTATCCCAGCCCCAATCCCTTGTCAGTCTACATTTCTCCATGGCTAACCCACTAGCCTGCACGCTCTGGGCAATTTAGCATGGGAGGAAACTGGACCACTCAGAGGAAACCCACACAGACACAAGGGAGAATCTGTAAACTCCACACAGTCATCCAAAGGTAGGATCAAACCCGGGTCCTTGGTGCTGTGAGGCAGCAGTGCTACCCACTGAGGCACTGTGCTATCCAGTTGTCAGTACTAAATGCCATCCCCTCACCCAAAGCAAATGCAATGAAATTTTGAAAGACAGTCAACCTGAAATAGAAGCAGAAACTAATGCAATTATATAGTAGATTTTTCTATTTCTGAAAAGGGGTAGTAAAGACAAAAGTAGTCTTCCTCAGTAATGAAAAATGGCTATTCTAGCGAGTTTTCAGGCTGTTCTTTGCGCACGATTTCCTTTCCGTTAGTAAATGGGAAAGTAAATTAAGCAAGGTGTAACATGAGCTGTTGCTTTCCAATAAACCGTGTTTCACCCCAGATTGAGAAGAGATTCCTTCTTTCATTCTGATGCAGAATCTTTTACCTGACATGATGGGGCAGCTGAGTCCATTGTGTATTTTCAATATTTAATGTTTGGTCCTTATGTAATGAAGTGGTGTGTGTCATACTAACGGTGTCTTCTAAACTCATGACCTTGCTAAATGTATTACTATCTTTTATTTAAAGCAGTGGTAAAATAATGGCTAATATTAATATTCCAATGATCAGTTCAGAAATGATCTAGTTTAGTACATCATTGTTGCATAAGATAATGATTCTGAAGGAATTAAAGTTCATGTCACATTGAGCTCCGCTACTCTGATGATGTCTCACCTGTGAGTGGAAACAGTGAGTTCTACATTAGCCTTCTGAGAATGAGACATGTTCTGTGCATTCCCAATAGTTCTAGTAGCTACACCTGACGAGAGCATAATTGTACTTCTTGCTATCATGCAATGAATCATCTTGTTAACTTACAAAGAGTCTATAATGGTATAACCTCTACTGCACAGCACTAGTTAGACCTTAGACAACACTTATACAAAAGAGGATTAATGGCAGCCAATCATATGCTGACAAAGGTGGCAGATATCATGAGGTGCCAGAAATGGGAATCAGAGTGATACCATAATTAGCAGCAAACATCTGATGATGTGCCTTCTTTTAGGTTCCAGATTTTGAATGACAATTTTGAATGAATGTTCAAATACATGCATACCTATATAATAATATTTTGAATGTCAACTGATTTGGTAAATATCAACTAGACAAGAGAAAGACTTGCATTTTTGTAGTGTCTTTCACAACTTTGTAATATGCTGATGTGCTTTCTAGTCAATGATGCACGTTTGAAGAGCAGTTATTCGTCTGGTGAAGACAAATGGATGACTCAAATTGCAATAATTTCCTTTGTTCTTATATTCTTCATTCATTACTTCAAAACTGATTTCATTCTCATTACCAGCAAATATGTCTTAATATTATGCAACTCAAAGCATTCTGTTCAAATATAGTCTTTTTTTTCAAAAGACGAGAAAATATCTTAAGGTATGTACCTAGCAAAAGAACCAGTGAGTATGTCTTATACACAGTGAGTTATTGTGATCTAAATTCTCTTGCTTGAAGGAGTGACAGAAATTTTGAAATAGCTTTCAGAAGGGAATTGGATAAATATTTGAAAGGGAAAAAGAAATAGGGCTATCAAGAAAAGGCAAAGAGAGTCCAACTAATTGCATACTGACTGGATTAAGGTCTTGATTGAGGTACAATAGGTAAGTTTGGCATTCTTCTATACTGCCCTATTATGCCATTGAGAGTGAGGGGTAATGAGGCACATGAGAACCATTTTATTTACATAGACCAGGTGGGTGCAAATACCAGTGCAAACACAACCTGAAATACTCTTGCCCCATTTACACAAAAAAATCGTTGCTTGTTCCTCATCAGAGGGAATATGGGGAAGGTCTATGGGCAGGTATCCTGCCCCTAGCCCTGGTAATTTACACCACGTGGAAGGGAATGATTTACCGACCCAACCTATTGGAACAGAATGTGCCAGTTTAGAGAATACTTGCGCTTCATCCATTTCTGATGACATTTTGCGAAGTGGCATGTGAGCACACATTTCCACAGTAAATGAAAGTCAAAACCCACCAGAAACTGCAACAAATTGGAATTAAAAGCAAAATACTCTGGATGCTGAAAATCTGAAATAATAACCATGTTGGAGAAAGATACGAAGTCTGGCAGCATTTGTCAAGAGAGAACCGGAGCTAACATACCAAGTATGATGTGACTTGTTCAGTGTAGGGTTGATAGGTGTTCACCAGTTTCTGGGTCATTCGATTGGTGTCCTACTGGAAAGAATGGCAACAGGGACTATTATAATTCCACTATAAAGGTAGATAATATTTCTTTTAGCAAATATTTTCATTTGTTTTGTTTCTCAATGTAATAATTGCACTTACAAAATAATTTATAAAGGAAATTTAAGCGTATGACAAAAATTCATAACCAGATATGAAACTTGTGCTCGGGGTATATGCATAGGCATGAGACATTTATTACATTCTATATCTAGATTTCAAACAGATAAGAAAATCTTTGCCCGGCACTCTGAAAAGTGACTATAAATCAAATGAACTTATCGATATTTCAGGTGACAGAATAGGAATGGGAATGTGGCTGCAATACATCATACACACAATGTTGAAAGATTTTGCACTCTGGTGGAACCTATTCATTGGTTTGCATAGTAATTGTAACACAGTGACATGCTGTTTGCACAGTATTTTATTCTCATGAGCGGTAGTCTTAAAACCATTATGTACCAAATGTTTCCTTTATATTCCTTTCCTTGTTCCAACTATCAAAGCTACTGTTAAAGGCCTACATTGTCTTCCTTTGATGACAAGCATTGATGGTATATTGTATAGTCTCACAGCAGTATTGACATTACTCCATTCCTGTGACCAGCTGCACCTGTGAAGAACAAAAACTTTTTCATGACATGCAGGTGTTCTCAACAATATCGACATTTGCAGTCCATTCTTAACTGCTGAAACTGAATATTTTCCAAGGCCATTTCTGACAGCATTTAAAACTCAAACATATTTCAATGAATCTGGAGGCTGGAATGTAGAATGGATTTTAACAGCAATCTAAAATAGTTTTATAGTCACCCCATTTTTGAGACGACCTTTACTCTCCAGATTTATTAAATGAATTTAAATTCTACCAACTACTGTGGTGAATCCATGTGCCCTGAGCAGAAGGTGGTGATCGTATGGAGTCAGCTGTCAGAGGAAGTGGTGAAGGCATCTGGATGGGTACCTGAATAGGAAAGGTTTACAAGGTTATGGGCCAAATGCTAGCAAATGCAACTAGATTAAGTTGGGATATCTGCTCAGCAAGGACAAGTTGGACCGAAGGGTCTGTTTCTGTGCTCTATGACTCTAAAGGTGTGTGAATACGTGCTAAGAACAAACTCACAATGAGGAATTTGCCTTTGGGCAGTGACAGTGAATTAGAAGCTGGTTTTGCAGATCTCCAGGTTTAACACATTGCTGACTCATGCTTGCTGCCCATTTTCCCCAAACACCCAAAATTAAAATTAACATATCATAGCTGTTGAATGGGGAAGTAGGAAATAAGATCTCTGTTGGAAAGACTGGAAGAGTGGTGGAGGGGGTTCAACTGGGTAGGTTACGCATGTTATTGAGATTGGGTTGGCAAATAGCCATACAGTGGGAATGAATTAGAAGGTTTTGTTCCATTAGAATTCCATACAATAATACAGAATGCAACTAATTAACCTGAGTAATTTGTAATATTACATGTAAATTAATATGAATGAGGTGCACTGTGAAATCTCTTCTCATTTTCATTTTTACTTAAAGGTAAATCTGGATAATGAATTGTCTTAGCTTGTAATACCTTTAAATTGAGAATTGATGTCTATTTGATATCTTAATTTTTAGAATAGACTACAAATGTCTATAGATCAGCAAACCTTCTCAGTCTGCAACTTTGGATCAGAGTCACTCTGTTTGATCATATCTTGTTTTTCATTGATAGTAGCAACATAGATGATAGGAGGAAAGTCATTCTGCACCTTGAGTATCTGCCGTTCAATATCGTCATGGCTGATCATCGAGTTCAATACTCGAATCCACAACCCCGTCCGCACCATGTACATCGATCCCTTTCAACACAAAAGTTGCATCTACCTCCTTCTTGTAACACACAGGTCTTGCCTCAAAAACTTTCTGGGGTGGCAAATTCCACAAGCCTACCACTCTTTGGGTGAAGAAATTTCTCCAAATCTCAGTTCTAAATGCTTTATTCTGATCTTTTAAACTATCACCCCTTCTTCTGGACTCCCCCACCATTGGGAACATCTTTCCAACATCTAACCTGAGTTATCCTGTTAGAATTTGATAGCTTTCTTTGAATACTTCCTCATTCTTCTAAATTCCAGTAAATGCAATCTTAACCAAATCAATCTCTCCAATTAGGTCGGTCCTGCCATCCCAGAAATCAATTTGGTGAACTTTTGCTGCACTCCTTCTACTTAAAGAGCATCCTTCCTCAGATAAGGAGATGAAAATGCACACAATATTCTGGATGTAGTCTCACCACTGTCCTGTATGATTGCAGCAAGACATCCTTGTTCCTTGCTCGAATCCCCTTACTCTCAAGACCAACACAACATTCTTCATGTGCCTGCTGCATCTGAATGCTTACTTTCAGCGACTAATGCATAAGGGCATCTTTATTGAACATTCCTCTCTCTCAGTTTACAGCCATTTTAATAATAATCTGCCTCTCTATCATTGCTACCAAAGTAATAACCTCACATTTATCCACATTCTACGGCATCTGCCATGTATTTGCCCACTTACACAGCCTGACCACCTCAGCTTCAATTTTTTCTGAACTCACGAAGCTATAATTTTTCCTTTGCTACTTGTATATTCATTAACAGAGCTGCCAACCTGTTGGGACATACATTGCAGCTGTTTTGTCAGAAAAAGAATGGGGGCAAAGAGTACAATGTCAGCAGTGAGGTGACTGGTACTTAATCAATGCAGTTGTAGGTCCTATTGCTAACTGTGTCTCAGATGGACAGAGACGATGGATGTTGAGTCCACTGACTGTGTAAATTAGGTTTAGAGTGGTGCTGGAAAAACATAGCAGGTCAGGCAACATCGGAGGAGCAGGAAAATCAAATTATTCCTGATGAAGGACTCCTGCCTGAATCACCGATTTTCTTGCTCCTCGATGCTGCCTGACCTGCTGTGCTTTTCCAGCACTACACCCCCGACTCTGATCTCCAGCATCTGAAATCCTCACTTTCACCCTGTGTGTAAATTAGGTGCCTAGTGCCTTTTGAAGGACATTGCCAAAAGATTTTGTGATTGTAGGTAGTTGTTTTGTTTGAAAATGTGTTGCTGGTTAAAGCACAGCAGGTTAGGCAGCATCCAAGGAATAGGAAATTCGACATTTCGGGCATAAGCCCTTCATCAGGAATGAGGAGAGGGTGCCAGGCAGGCTAAGATAAAAGGTAGGGAGGAGGGACTTGGGGGAGGGGCGATGGAGATGTGATAGGTGGAAGGAGGTCAAGGTGAGGGTGATAGGCCAGAGTGGGGTGGGGCCGGAGAGGTTAGGAAGGGCGGTGCTCAGTGGAGGGAACCGACTGAGACAAGGTGGGGGGAGGAGAAATGAGGAAACTGGAGAAATCTGAGTTCATCCCTTGTGGTTGGAGGGTTCCCAGGCGAAAGATGAGGCGTTCTTCCTCCAACCGTCGTGTTGTTATGTTTTGCCGGTGGAGGTGTCCAAGGACATGCATGTCCTCGGTGGAGTGGGAGGGAGAGTTAAAGTGTTGAGCCACGGGGTGGTTGGGTTGGTTGTTCCGGGCGTCCCTGAGGTGTTCTCTGAAGCGTTCCACAAGTAAGCGGCCCGTCTCCCCAATGTAGAGGAGGCCACATCGGGTGCAGCGGATGCAATAGATGGTGTGTGTGGAGGTACAGGTGAACTTGTTTTGTTTGTTCTATTTAACATAACTGGCTAGAAATGAGGGGAGCAATTTGAATTATTTTAAAAGGAATTTCTTTGCAGCCTAGATATCAGAAGTGATTCTTCGAACACTCTGCAAATTACAATCAGTCTGCATCTCTCTGCAGCTGCATCCAATTGCCCTCCTGATGGTGGAGGTGGCCTGCTTTTGGATGTCATTGCTCTAGCAAATGGCCCATGAAGGTATGACTAACACCAAGAGCTCATGTCAAGTAATGCTGAAAATGCCCAAAAGCCAATTTCCATTGATCCTCTGGCTTTCCTTCAGGCAAAAATGAATCAAGGATAAACTTATGCTGGCTGTATTGATGCAATGTGATACATGTTATGCTATGCTTAAAACATTTTTTTCTCTCTCTAAATTATATTGGAATTGAATAACTTGGATTTCAAGCAAGTCCAGACCTCCTGTTCATTTATCTAGGTAGCAGGATTGTTTTAAAAAAAGGAGCACAAGTCAGCAGCTGAAATTTTTTTTTGACTATGTTTTTGGTGGGAAAATTTGCCAATACTAGAAAGCCAAAGGGAAGGCAGTGGAGTTGTGTTGCCCACATTGTTCATTTATGGAAATTAATGTGCAAGAAGTTATAAGCAATGTGCTCTTGATATGCAGATATGCTGGACTGGGATATCCACTACCACAATGTTAATCAACCCTTATCATAGTGCTTTTAAACACTGGCCTAAAAAAAGTCATGAGTTAATTTCTACAACAGTGCCTTAAAATCATTTCCAAGAATTTGACAGTGATTTCTTGAGAGGATAAAAATAATGAGATCTTAATGAGAGCTGCAACAGTAAACCACCCTCTGCGGATTATGTCCCAAACTAAAGGCATGTAGACTGCACAAGAACAATTAGTAAAGTATTGATTTCAACTTGACTGGAATGTGCTAGTGGACTGAACATTTTCATATGTATGAGCTTGTGTTCTCAAATAAGATACTGTCAAGGCTATAATTTAGATGAGATTAGATTAGATTACTTACAGTGTGGAAACAGGCCCTTCAGCCCAACAAGTCCACACCGACCCGCCGAAGCGCAACCCACCCATACCCACATACCCCTACATATACCCCTTACCTAACACTACGGGCAATTTAGCGTGGCCAATTCACCTGACCCGCACATCTTTGGAATGTGGGAGGAAACCGGAGCACCTGGAGGAAACCCACGCAGACACAGGGAGAACGTGCAAACTCCACACAGTCACAGTCAGTCACCTGAGGCGGGAATTGGGTCTCTGGCGCTGTGAGGCAGCAGTGCTAACCACTGTGCCACCATGCCGCCCAAAATTGAAGAATGAGTCTATCCTGCTTCAAATGCTGTAAATTTGTTAGAAAATGAAATAGGAAAACAAAATGACTTTCTCTCACCCTAAATGTTGGAATTCAATCATGGCTGAAAGGAATTAGAACTACAAGGGTGACCTTATAGAAGTTTATTTAATCGTGAGGAGCATAGATAAGATGAATAGCAAAGGACTTTTCCCTAAAAATAGGACATTTCAAAACTAGGGGGCATATTTTTTAAGGTGAGAGGAGAAAGGTTTCAAAAAGACATGAGGGACAACTTTTTTTTTCCACACAGAATGGTTCATGTGTGGAATGAACTGCCAGAGGGAGTGGTGAATGCAGGTGCAGTTAGAATATTTGCAAGACATTTGGATTAGTACATGAACTTTGAGCATGGGAGATTGTGTCTCACAAACTTGATTGAGTTTTTTTGAAAAGGTAATAAAGAGGATTGATGAGGGCAAAGCAGCGGACATGATCTATATGGACTTCAACAAGATTACTCATGGTAGACTGATTAGCAAGTTTCGATCCCACAGAACAGAGGGAGAACTAGGCATTTGATTACAGAACTGGCTCATAGGTAGAAGACAGAGGGTGGTGGTAGAGGGTTGTTTTTCAGACTGGCGGCCTGTGACCAGTAGTGTCCCATAAGGATCAGTGCTGGGTCCACTGCTTTTTGGCATTTATATAAATGATTTAGATGTGAACATAGGAGATATGGTTGATGAGTTTCCAGATGAATTCAAAATTGGAGGTGTAGTGATTACAACGGGATCTTGATCAGATGGGGCAATGGGCTGAGTAGTGGCAGATGGAGTTTAATATAAATAAATGTAGGGTGCTGCATTTTGGAGAGGCAAATCAGGGCAGGTCTTATACACTTAATGGGGAGGTCCTAGGGTGTGTTGTGAACACTAATATAAAATACTTGTTTAGTATCTTCTCCATCTTAATTATACTCCTAAATATATTCTTAAATATATTCCGACTGCCTTTATACTCTTTCTTAAACAAACCCTCAATTTCTTTAGTCATCCAGCATTCCCTGCACCTTCCAGCCTTTCCTTTCATCTGAACAGCAATATACTTTCTCTGGACTCTCATCTCATTTCTGAAGGCTCCCTATTTTTCAGCCGTCCCTTTACCTGCAACCATCTGCACCCAATCAGCTTTTGAAAGTTCTTACCCAATCCCGTCAAAACTGGCCTTCCTCCAAATGTAGTCCTTCAACTTTTAGATCTGTTCGATCCTTTTACATCACTATTTTGAAACTAATAGAATTACAGTCGCTGGTCCCAAAGTGCTCTCTCACTGACACCTCAATCACCTGGCCTGCCTTATTTCCCAAGAGTAGGTCAGGATTTGCACCTTCTCTGGTAGCTACATCCACATACTGACTCAGAAAAGTTTCTTGTACACACTTAACAAATTCCTCTCCATCTGAACTCTGAACACTATGGCAATCCTAGTCTATAGTTGGAAAGTTAAAATACCCTACCACAACCACCCTATTATTCTCACAGATAACTGAAATCCCCTTACTAATTTGTTTCTCAATTTCCCACTGGCTATTAGGGGGTCCATAATGCAATCCCAATAAGATGATCATCCCTTTCTTAATTCTCAATTCCATCTAAATAGCTTTGCTGGATGTATTTCTTGGACTATCCTCCCTAGGTACAGCTTTAATGCTATCCCTTATCAAAAATATCACTCCCCCTCCTCTCTTGCCTCCCATTCTATCCTTCCTGTAGCATTTGTATCCTGGAACATTAAGCTGCCAGTCCTGTCCATCCCTGAGCCACATTTCTGTAATTGCTATGATATCCCTGTCCTATGTTCCTAACCATGACTTGAGTTCATCTGCCTTCCCTGTTAGGCCTCTTGTAATGAAATAAATACAGTTTAATGGCTGAAGGGACTGTTCCCATACTGTACGACTCTAACGAATCACAAATCACTTGCAAAACTAAGGATTGTGAAACCAACTGTTCATCTACCAATGTCAATCCCACCAAAAACCTTGACTGCAATGTTCAACCATCCACTATTGTGAACAGTTCAAAGACATGTCCTTATATCTGTTTCTTTTTAAACCTATACCTGTTCGTATTCACCTCTTATTTCTCATTTATGTGAATATGTATTTCAGGCCTAACTCTTCTCAGGCTCAGTAATTAATAAACTCCCTTTCTTAACTCGAGAACCTGGTTAAATTGGCTCCTTATAAAATATAGGTTCGTTTTGGTCTGAGTGAAAGATATTCACAAGGAAAGAGGTTCCGTTTAAAATTAATCTTGTTGTGACCAACAAAGGGAGTGGGTGAGAAAAGGTAGGGATCTAATTCATCTCTCCTCATTTGGGAGCTTAATGTTTTGGAATATCCTATTTAGAATTGTCATGAATTCAGGAACCTCACTTGTGTTCTGGGCATAACAATAGGGATCTTAACCCTTCTTACCAGTCCTAATTCATTCTGAATCCCAGACATCCAATATGTTCATCTCTAGGGAAAAAAAACCTCATAAATTGCCATTCTGTAACTTTTTACCACGAGTCAGCAGTCAATTAATTTCCTTATTCTCCATGATGTCTTCTCCAGCTAATTACACTCTGCTATTCATCAGTACTAGTCATGCATTTAAATTTAAATACCACCCCTTAGTCCTTTCTTTGAGTCTGACAAAATCGTAAATCTGTCCAGCTGTATTACCCCAACAAACCAAGTCTCTTTGTATTCTATATTTATCACCAAGTCGCAGGCTGCACACAGCGCTGAGGGAATCTTGCACTGCAGGTGCCATCATTTTGACGAAATGTTAAACTGAGGTACCATCTGCCCTCTTGCATAGGTGTAGAGGATGCCATGAAAATATTTTGCTGAACAGTATCGTGATCAAAATTGATTTCCCAACCAATGTCCCGAGAACAGATTATCATATTGCTGTCAGTGTTAGAAAATTTAAAAGACTTAGTCAATTTGTCAAAATATTTCAGTCTTTATTCATTGTAAGCTGATTGCCATTGAGAACAAGAGAAGAATATGAAAAATCAATAGTTGAAGAATTATAAAAACTCGGGCCATCACTAGACCTTACTGTGATAAGGGAACATTTGCTGAGAGTCGTGTACAAGGTCTTTTGAATGATGCGTTAAAGGACCAAAGATGTTGGAGAAAAGAGATTGTTCTATAAGATTATAAATTGGTAAATGCCTTGATATTAAGGCTCAAGAAATGAGAACTTGTATTCTTTTAGGTCTGGCCCAAGGTAGCGAAATACAATGAGAAAGGGACGTGTTTCTTTTGAATGTCAGAAGCATCCTGAGGGTAGTTGGCAACCCATCCATGAAAGGTTACAAGGCTGAACAAGTTGAGTGAAGCTTTGTGGAAAGATAGCAGGTTAAATTAATTACTTACTACTTAAAGACGCTTTATAGAACAGTTATGTGAAATGAATACTCAAGTTTATTCGATGATGTATATCAAAGCTTGGATATTTAAAAACACTTGAGCTTGAATTTGAATGGTACTTAATGTCGACAGACTAATTATATTTGATCTGACAATATCACAGAAAATCAGTTAACAATGATCCTTGCTTTGGGGAAACTGTCTGCGGTATTTTCCTACATCACAACCATAACAAGGCTTTAAAAGTACCTTGTTGTCTGTAAAACCATTTTGATGGTCATGAGATTGTAAATATAAATTAAAGCCTTTCTTTTCTTATATGACACATTATTTCAAAGTTAACACTTCAAAAGAAAGTTTTCATTCCCTCCTTTGTTGTATTTGCTCATTGGTTTTGATTGGTGTATGCAGTGAATGGGCATAAAAGAGCCTTTCTGATGAAGGGCTTTTTCCAAAAACATCGATTTTCCTGCTCCTCGGATGCTGGCTGAACTGCTGTGCTTTTCCAGCACCACTCTCTGATTTGAGACAGAACCTTTCCACCACTTCTTGGCACCTTCATATTACATAAGCTTGCTTCATGAGAATGAGACTCTTTAATGTTCACCACAGATACGAGACATTGCAATTTATGTCAGCATGGAGGTTCTGACTTCTGAGTTTCCAGACCCATTCTGTCTATATAATAAAAGGATAAGTGGGAGCAGGATAAGGCCATTCAGTTTCTTGAGGCAGTTTGGTATTCAATACAATCTGGATAGTCTTCTACCTCTGCAATTTCCTGTCTGCTCCCATGTCACTTGATTTCCTGACAAATAAGAATTCTATCCAACCCAGCCTTGAATATTTTCAACAATGGAAAAATTAGAACCCCCTGGGTTCTGAAATAATGCAAAGCAAAGAAGCCATTTCTCATTTCAGTCCTAACATTATTGATCTCTTTATATTGAGGTAATGCACTTATGTTCCAGATTCCACAACAAAGAAAATACTTTTCAATATTTCCCTTGTGTATCTCCTTCAGAATTTTCTTTCCTTAAACTCAATCATTTCTTGTTCTTTTGAAACTCCACAGAGCACAAACTCAAATGGGAAACAGTCACACCCTGGGGATCAATCAAGCTCATCTTTGCTGTTTCTTTGATATGGACATCCCAACTGTGCACAGCACTCCAGGTATAGCCTGTACAACTTTAAATTCCCACCCTGTTTTCCATTGTAAATAAATAATTAACTTAAAATATTAATAGCTGAGGATAGCACTGATCTTTGTAGCATTAATTTTATTCTTCCAGTTTGAAAATGTTCTGTTTATCCCTTTCATGATTTATATAACACTTGTTCCAAAAACCTTTTATTAATGAATGAAGCATTTTACTTTGACAGCTAACTAAGTAAGTTGAGATAAATTGAAACTTTATTTTTGTTTGATTTCATGAGAATCACTCTCCTAGTTTATTGCACAATATGAGAAGTTAGTTTCTAAACAAAATGCTTCAAATTTACTTCAAGTCAGTGTGACAGGGTGACATGGAAGCTCAGTTTAAGCATAGTCAAGTAACACTAACTAAAACAATTCCTTTTATTTGTGTATCAAATCTAATTAAGTATAGCATCTCAAAGAACTTTAAGTGGGAGTTTTAGAAAGGAAGTCTCCGAGTTTAAGGCCTGACCAACTGAAGACTTGCCACCAATGATGAAATAGAGTCATAGAGATGTACAACACAGAAATCAACTCTTCAGTCCAACTCGTTCATGCTGACTGGATATCCTAATGATTAAAATCAGGTATGCTCAAGAGGTTAGAATTGGAGGAGCATTATATCTCTGATGATGCATTTGGGGGAGATTATGGAATTAGTCACAGAAAGGAAATGCTTTCAACTTCATTAGTTGATTAATAAAATTTAAAGAGAAGATAAGAATGATACTTCACTGAAGTTGTGTAACTGTAAAGGATATTGCTGGGCAAAAGTATGGAGTTTCTTTGTGCTCTTTATTAAGAGATCTTTCCAAGTTGTCTTCTCAATATGTATTTTATATCAAATCTTTTTTCCCCTTTTGTATAATGAACTTATTGGTCCTTGTGTAAATATATCCAGGACTGAGCATCACAGAAACCAAACTGCAAAAGTAAAACATATGATTATTCACTCTGGAATCTGACTGGTTCAAAATTACCATCAGCAGGTGCCATGGAATGACTTCAACCTGTTGATTGTTTTGGACTCTCTCATTCATCCTCAATATTTGCATGATTTGTGAAATGTCCACTTTAGTTTTTGAGGTTTGCTTCTGGCTTTGCACAGTCACTGTCACGGTTACTGAGAATTCTTCCTGGAAAGAGAAAGAAGTCAAATTTTTAGCTTGAACATGCCTCCTCTACTCAGCCCAGTGTATACCATCAAACTTAATCTGCCAGAGCTATTTTTTTTCACTGGGCAGTTGCACTAAGTTGCATCAATTATAAATTTGTCAATTGATTCATGTAGAATATGCTGTTCTTTGGCTACAGTCTCAGCTACTTACCCCCTAGCCCCACACCCCTTCCACTTATCTCACCACCCTCTTGGCTGACAGCCTCATTCCTGATGAAGGGCTTTTGCTTGAAACATTGAATCTCTTGCTCGCCGGATGCTGCCTGACCTGCTGTGCTTTTCCAACAGCACACTCTCAACTCTAATCTCTAGCATCTGCAGTCGTCACTTTCACCCTATTCATTGGTTAGCCCATTGCTTGTTTTTCCTCTAAGTTCTTGATGGCCTCTGCAAACTAAGCACTCTCTTTAGTGTTGATAGCAGTGGAAAATGTCCAGTATAGGCACAGGTTCCCATCTTCGTTGGCAGTGGGTAAACAATATTTTTATGCCAAAATAACTACTCTCAATTAATTCTTCCTTTTTGTTTAGATTCCACCACATGTCTAGTGAGCTCGATGGAATACTAGATGGGTTGTCAAATTGTTAAGTCGAAGGATAAATACAATGTTGCTGAAGGTTTCAGCAGCAGATGAGCTCGGACGGGAGTGGCATCTGATATCGTTACAGAGATGGAATAAGGTGATGAATTTGATCGTATGAATATGTAATCTGAAGTTCATTTGTTACATTAAGGTCATTAAATAATCTGGTTCTGCATGAGACAATTACCAACTAGGAAGAGGGATGAAGATGATAGTCTGACTGTAATGTTGGAAAAGTGTATGTTCAAACAATTGGTGTACAGGGCAACCCCCATATCCATGGAATCATTTACCGAGCATATTATATGGAACCAGGAACCAGGGGGCTGCTGGGAAAGTAAATTTCCCATTTAAATGGGTTTGCTCCTATTTGTGGTTTCTGGGTTTCTCGGTAGGTCTTGGAATGTACACTTATGGGTACAGAGGGGACTTCCATATTTCTCTTCTGATACAAAATTGTGAAAACCAAATAAAATTTGGGTTTTACTGGAGATGTGTGCTTATGTTATTAATTTTAAATCCATACAATTTCTCATCAAAGGCAAAAAATTATGTTAATCTTCTGTATTACCCTAGTAACTACAATTCCAAAGCACTTTTTTGTTTTAAAGTATTATGGGACGTCCTGAGTTTATGAAGAAACCTATATCAACACCCCAGAAATTACCACCACACTTATAATGTTAAGTGATTCTGTCAATTTCTCTGGTTAATTTCATTAAGTTCTTAGATCAGTTTGTGATCGATCCAAGAGGTCGTCTGTTCATCTATCACAGTATCACATACAGCCTTGAATGCAAGGTAGATTGTAAATGGCAGGCAGTTGTAGTCTGCTGAAACTAGTCATCCAAAAAAATGGCATTGGCAGAAGGTGGAAGTATGATTATTGCACACAAACTTAAAATATTACTTTTACAACTATTTTTCTTTGGTCTGTTGGCAACTTAAACTCTCCTGCTGAATTGAAGCACACAACTTCATTAAATGTCAATCTTGGTTCCATGGCAGTACCCTTGCCTCTGGGGGAAAATGATGTGTGTTAGGTCTAGCTTGTGTACTTTAAGATGCTAGAACAGTGCTGGAAGCCCACAATCATTTGAGTTGATTGCAAGACTGAGAAAGTGCTACATCGCCAGAACTTTCTGTGTTGGAGTGTTAAACTAAGGCACCATCTGTTCTATTAGACCTGCATAAAACTTTTCATTTAACTCTATGAAAAGGAGCATGGAATTATTTTTGCAAAGCATATAGCCTTCAATCAATTAGCTAGTGTCTTAATTTTAAAGATGGAAGTTTATATTTAAAAAGTCAATGTCATAACAATGACAAATAAAAATGAAACAATGCAAACTACATGAGAATGCAAAGCCAATCCAATGAAGCATTGAGAGAACAAATTAAAATGTGTGTGCATTGGGAGGGGGGAGATTTCCAACAATTGTAAACGTCCGAATCCTTACTTCTATTTATTTTTGGACTGCGTTCCACAATGGAAAAGGATATTCCTTTGAATCAATGATTCATTTGAAGGAGATAGTTGCAGTTTGAAAACAAGTGACAAGAAGTCATCATAATTGCACTTTTGCCTTGTTCAAGCAGTGAGAACAGATTTCTGGACTCATCAGTACTATGGCTGCGTGTTTGGAACAGATGTGATCAGAGACAGTCTGGTAATTAATTTTTCAATGTGGGACAATTGTATGGGTTTGGAGTATTCAACATGATGACAACTCTCTGTTGTGGCTCAGTGGTTAGCACTGCTGCCTCACAGCACCAGGATCCTAGGTTTGATTCCAGCCTTGTGTGACCGTCTGTGTGGAGTTTGCACATTCTCCCCGTGTCTGCGTGGGTTTCCTCCCACCGTCCAAAGATGTGCAGGTCAGGTGGATTGGCCATGCTAAATTGCCCATGGTGTTAGGTGCATTAGTCAGAGGGAAATGGATCTAGGTGGGTTACTCGGAGGGTTGGTGTGGACTGGTCGGGCCGAAGGGCCTGTTTCCACACTGTAGGAAATCTAATCTAAATTCAGCAAGAGACAGTGTCCAGATACAGGTAGTTCTCTCATAACACCATAGTCCGGTTCCTGTGCAATCTCATTTTATAAGAAAATCATGCAATACCAGCATCATTTTAAACTAACGGGACTGAAATAATGTTATAGCCAATATCGGTAAGGAAAGTTTGTGTTCTACAAATATCAGTCTAAATTCAGCAGTCATATTATAGCCAATTTGTGTTGTAGAAACACATGCTATAGGAGAACCACATGTACTCAAAAAAACAGAACCCCCTCTCTTACCTTGCAGAAAGATAGCAAAGAATTGGAAGAAAGCTAGCTACCCTCACTCATTAATAGCCTCTAAGCAGTGACTGAGAGACTGAACAATTATTGTGCCAGCCTACACCTTCCATAATGAACTAAGCGGGCTTGGAACAAAGAAATCCAGAGAATCAAAGAACTTGAAAGACACAAAAAGACACTTTATCGAATCTGTGGATTGGTGTTATTGAACTGTTTTACTCTATTTATTTTTCTCCACATGTAAAATCTGTTTGTTTGTTTTCTATCTGTCTCAGTCTGCATGTGTGTGTAGCAGTTCAAGACAGTGTAGAGTGTAAGTTAGAGAGTCACAAGCTGATAATTCACGTTTTGCTTGGTTGTAGCTTGGACTGATTTATTTGTAATCAGTAGTAGCTTCTTGTTAAGTGTGGAGACCTCTTCAATGTTTTCTGTTACCCAGAGTTCATCAGGCAGGAAAATCGGGGGCTTTGAATACTAACCTTGATTAAATCTTTACCTTTTGTGTGACTCTAGGATTGGAGAGGCCTGAGTATCAGTACGCTTTTCCAAGTAGATCATGTTACAATCCGGATGCCCATTGAAATATATGAAGCTCTCAGGATAACACTGATAATCTGAATATTAATATCATGGCTGTCACAGAAAGAGCGTCCTGAAAATACACACTAGACCAATATTTGAAGAGAGCTTGTTGTGGAGAAAATATAGAGAATCATCAGGAGATGCAGACAGTTCTTCAAGAAGTAGGTCTTTTATTTGCAAACAAAAAACCGTGACGCTGAGTAAGCAGATTTTTGAATGCCCACGAACTTCAGGGTCTGTTGTTTTTAATATGTTTTTAACCATGTTTCTGTTAGCTTATCAGTATGTCCAACTATATTAATCAAAGTATCTCACTCTAGCTACAAAATAAACCAGTGATGTTAGTTCCCATTATCTCTTTAGTTGTACATTCTACTTAATGTTATTCTAATGTCATGGTTAGATATTTATTACTATCTCTTTGCAACAATGGTCTTCCATTCCACACTAACCTGTCATGGTAGATATTTAGCTATTCCATTTATTACAATAGTCTCCTGTCTCAGGCTGACTCTACTAACTATTAATTAGATATTTTAATGTCATGTCCCAAATATTTATTGTCCCAACTTGCTTTATTACTTGTGTTATCTCATTTCGCCATAGTGGCTTTTCAGCCTTAACCTTACTCTGCTAAGTGGTCTAAGAATGTTCCACTATGGTCATCCCATCCTGCCTTCCACTGAACACAGATTGCCAGCAGTCTTCATGCTTTAACCCTTCCCATGCTTTCATGTTTTATTTTTATTTTCCATAAGCTTTTGAGAGATTATTGAAAGGGAAGCTGCTGTCTCCACTTCTGTTTCTTTCTCAAATAAATTGGCACCTTATTCCCACGGAAAGGGCTTCTGAGACGACATATCATAGAATGGAGAAACCCAAAATGACTGCAGCCATTGTTACTGCCATGACTTATCCAAAACAAGCAGCCAATCAACTTCACAGTCACAGAATTGTTATGGCACAGAGGAGGCCACTCACTCCATTAGAGGCCATAGTTCGGCACCAGATCTCTGAATAAGCATTTTGAGTCAGTGTCATTCTCTGTCTTTTCACAAAACTCTTTATTTTTTGATAATCATCTAATGCCCTCTTGAATGCCCTAGTTGAGCATCACATGGACGAGCAGTGTGTTCCAGATCCTAATTACGCTGTGAAAAGGATTTTTAGTAATGGGCACTATATTAATAGAATTCGACTAAAGAGTTCATTCTGTTGATGATACAAGATTGAAAGAAAATAAAACAAACCCAGTAAAGGAAGAATAAACAGATTCCAAAAATGTATTAGTCCCGAAATCATGCTCCATGAGATTAATTTCTGAATGTGAAAGATGTGATTCCAGCCAAAAGATTAAAACATAAATTTAAAATCACTTGTGTGCTGGTATACCATGACATAATTTCATAGTCACTGAGTGGACAAATCATAAAATCTGACCTTTTGGCTTTTTTTCTATTTACCAGTTAGCTGTGGTCTACAATGGAGTCTGCTACAAAACACTGGAGACATAATGTCTGCGTGTATCAGGTGTATGTGCTGTCTGTGAAATCCCTGTTGTTAGGATAACAGGCTCCGATGATCAATGGTTAAACAAGGGCTCAACTAAATTGGGATTCAGTAGTGCATAAATGATACGGATTTCAGTTTATAATGAACACAATCTATTCATGGAAACTATATCTTTCATTTTCAGAAGAAATAGATGTGAGAATATTGGTTCTATACCAAGAAACATAAAGAAATTGAAGGTGGCAATAGCATGTCTAATATTCTTACAGTAACTACAATTCAAAAGTATTTTATTGGTTGTAAACAAAGGGAAGACATGAGGTTGTGAGGTGCACTATATAAATGTAAGACTTCCTTTTAACTTGATGGGAAGTGTGAGTGGAATGGAGAGGGGCAGAAATAAACTATAAGGAACAGGAGCGAGGAAGTGAACATTGGTGCGTGAGACAGAAAGTGATGGGATAAGCTGAGACATTGACAGGATTGAAAGCAAGATACATGGCAGAGAATATGATAGTGAACATGGAATGTGAAACTGAAGGAGTGATTGATGTGAAACTATAAAGTTAAAGGTTGACAATGATAGACAGCCAGAAGGATGACAGATGGGAACAACAGAATAAGAAACAGTAAAAGGCAGAAATAAGTTGCTTCAAAACATTTTCCTTACTTATAAAATTGAAACACAAGCATAACAAAAATATTTTCTCATTTTGGCACCTCCTGCCAGTGTCATCTATTGCCACATCAGGCACACAGTCAGTGCCAGCTGCACAATAAATGTCACATTTACAGATTTCACCAATGTAGGCAACCTGTAGAGAGCTTTAGCAGATGGCCACACATACTGGGAAATCCTGTACGGTGTTCCCATCATTTTCCAATGTATATTAAATGGGCACTAATACCACACGCAATTGTTATATTTGTCCTTTTCTGCTAAGCTAAGGTAACTCATTGTGTGCACTTCCCATATTGGCTGTCTTAATGAGACAGGTTGTTAATTTGTGCAAATGCAATTGTAGTCTGCTGATGTTGGTCTGCATCATCCAGGGAGACAGCCAAAAGCGTTTTTTTTTATGTACACGTCTTTTGAAGAGGAAAAAATGTTTTGTTTAATGTTTCCATTTGGATTGAAATGCATGTATTCAGAGGAAACACATGGGTCATAAGAATATATCAACCAAAGTCAGTGGTGTCCCCTCTTTGCACATGTTGAACCTTTCCCTTGACCCTGGCTGCAAATCACTTTTACCCAGTCACTCACTGCATGCAGATGCTGCCTCAGTACTAAAGACCCTGCAGTATCTAAGCTGGTGGCTGTAAGTCTGAAGTGAAAGGTGGAATCTTGGGGAGATAATGGAGGGTCTCAGCCATTGTTTGGAAACCCAGCTCAAGATTGGTATCACCTCTTTTCAAGATGGACCATCTCATCTTGTTGCATTTCAACCTTTGACAGGTCAATGATGTGTTTTCATCTGGGATAAAACATTCTGTGGCCTGCAAGTCCCAACCACTGAGTGTGGCTGGCTTATTAGAGGCCCAAGTTCTCTTGCATGTGTTGTGCCATCAGAAAAGCATTAGTTGCTGGATCCTCAGCTAGAGGTGAGTGTTGGATAGAGAGATTCCAGGGGACAGAAACTTGGCAGCAAAAATGGAGTGTGACACTTACTGAGCAACCCTTCTTGACGTCAGCTCCCTCACTCAGGCACTGAGTGCCTTTAACTGAAGGGATAATACTAGTGATAGCCGGATAAGGCCCTCGAGTGAGCATTCCCCCACCAATTAAATGCCACCACCACCAAACTTGCCACAAGATTCCACCCAAAACTGACATTTTCACCAGTAAGTTGCTCTTCTTGAACTTCATACTTCCTCAGTGTTTGATCGAATGTAATGGTAGCTTCTGGTAAGTGCGCAAGGGTAGAGTTGATGGAGGGAAAGAGATGCTTGTTGTACCATCTAGAGCTTGCAATTCAGAAGAGCTGAGGAGAAATAAGATCCAAGAGATTGGAATAGACAAAATATTGTCATACTCTACAGTTTTCAGCCATGCTACTAGCCATGTTCTTAAGTTGTGGCTAGTCTAATGATGGTGAGCAGTCTGTCTGCCATTAGAGTGAGAATGTATCTTTTTGTTAAGTTTTTAAGTATTATGTTTCCTGCTCTATTCCACCATGCATTTGAGAGACAAAGTGCATCAATGAGTGCATTGTATTTGTACCTGTATGTCACAATCAAGTAGTTGATTGCAAACAGAGACAAGTTGGTGTGTGGTTTGCAGTGGTGTTAATGCATGAAGGTGAAGCTGTTGGTGTAAACTGATGTTTGTTGGAACTGTCTTGGGGCAGCGTATGAGGTTCATGGTTGCAAAGGCTTGGAAAATATACCGATCAAATCTACATATTTGTGAGGGACTGCTAAGCTCCTTGTACTGTATGCAGTTCCTCAGTTTGCTGCTGGCATGAACTGTGCTTGTTATTTGCTCCAACTGCCTTCTCTGTCTGTCTCGTGGTGTGCTAGTCCCTCGGAAAAGAGATTCTGTTGTCTCCATCTCCTGCACCAAGGCCTTACAGTATTGTATCAGAATCTTTATAGTATGCTTCTTTTCTTGCTTGAAGATTCTTTTGAAACTAACCTAAACATTTGTTGCAGACAGATTGCCCCTTTGATGCTCAATGATGCATGCTGTCTTTGCATAATGACAACTAGTTTCATATCATGTAAGCCTCATACAAATGTGATTCTTGTGTCCTGGTGAGCAATGGACGGTGTGCCACAGTCATTCAGCAGGCAACAAAATGATTGCTTGCTGCTGGTGTCACTGTTTATGGACATGAGTTCATTGCGCGTTGGCATCCTATGCTGACTTTCTGGCTTTACTTAAGTTGTGCTGCAAATAACTTCTGAACATATAGTGCCAATTCTCTTCTGTTTTACAAGCTATGCTTGGAATCCATTTTTTGGGCCATATATATGAGTTTTATGGCTAACTGCAGCTGGATTGAAAAACTGCATTGCCTATTTAACAATAAATAAAATGACCAGTCACAAATATAGGATACTCCAGTGCTGCATCTTTTTACAGAAGTGTCAGGGAAATTTCCAGAGAATAAGTTTCAAAATTAAATACAGTGAGTGCTTTAAAACTCCTTAATGTTTTTAGATCAAGAATATTACTGGTTCATCCTTATTTTCAGCTTTCTCAAATAATGCCAGTAGAACTGTCATTGACAAAGCTGGAAGCCTTGAAATCTGTGCAAGGACAAACAAGGCACTGTGTCAGTCATTGTAACCTCCTGGTGGGAGGTGTTAAAAAGAGTTTGTGGTGCATGACAAATGATACGACAGCAGACAGAAGATTATGATAATAGATGTGTTTGTATTGTTAGCTTGAATGCACACTCCTGACAAAACTAGCATCCTTTGTTATCTCCTTTCTACAGTATTATGTTTCTGCATAAGTGTTTTTCGCCCATCATCCACATATAATTTATGTAACAAAATGTCCAGGTAGGGGAATTCCAAGGAATCAGGTAAAAGAAAGTGTCTTATGCATCCATTCTAACCTATTGTACCAGAAAGAAATTGCTTATGAGATATTAATGCATGTAGTTGGTGACCTTGTTTTGTTTTCTATTTTGGAGTTAAACTAAATTAACAGCCAAACTTCTTTTGTGTTTGTTGTGGTATTGCTCTCTTTATCAATTTCTTGTTATCATATTGAAATTATGATCATCAACAAAGTGAGGAAAGAGGCTTATATAAAGATGAGACATGAAGGCTCAGTTCAGGTGCTTGAGAGTTAGAAGTTAGCCAGGAAGGACCTAAAGAGAGAGTGAAGAAGAGCCAGGAGGGGATGTGAGAAGTCTTTGTCAGTTGGGATCAAAGAAGACTTGAAAGCTTTCTATAGGTATGTCAGGAATAAAAGAATGACTAACGTAAGATTAAGGCCAGTCAAGGACAATAGTGGGAAGTTGTACGTGGAGTCTGAGGAGATAGGAGAGGCGCTAAATGAATATTTTTTTGTCAGTATTCACACAGGAAAAAAGCAATGTTGTCAAGGAGAATACTGAGATACAGGCTATTAGATTAGATGGGATTGTGGTTCATCAGGAGGGGGTATTAGCAATCTGGAAAGTATGAAAATAGATACTAGGGAGGAGATTGCAGATCCTTTGGCTTTGATCTTTATGTTGTCATGTCTACATGAATAGTGTCAGAAGACTGGAGTATAGCAAATGTTGTCCCCTTGTTCAAGAAGGGGAGTAGAGACAACTCTGGTAATTATAGACCAGTGAGTGTTACTTCAGTTGTGGGTAAAGTGTTGGAAAAGACTGTAAGAGGTAGGATTTATAATCATCTAGAAAGTAATAGTTTGATTAAGGCTAGTCAAATGGTTTTGTAAAGTTTAAAATCACACAACACCAGGTTATAGTCCAACAGGTTCATTTGGAAGCACTAGCTTTCGGAGTACTGCCCCTTAATCAGGTGGTTTTCTGAAGGGTAGGTCATGCCTCACAAACCTTATTGAGTTCTTTGAGAAGATGGCCAAACAGGTGGATTTCAGCAAAGCGTTTGATAAGCTTCCCAATGCTAGGATATTGCCAAAAATACAGAGGCATGGGATTGAGGGTGATTTAGTGGTTTGGATCAGAAATTGGCGCACTGACCTGTACACCGCTGAAGCCAAACGCCAGCTCGCGGACGCCTCCTCTTATCGCCCCCTTGACCACGACCCCATCTCCCACCAGCAAACCATCATCTCCCAGACCATCCACGACCTCATCACCTCAGGGGATCTCCCATCCACCGCCTCCAACCTCATAGTCCCACAACCCCGCACCGCCCGTTTCTACCTCCTGCCCAAAATCCACAAACCTGCCTGCCCCGGCCGACCCATTGTCTCAGCCTGCTCCTGCCCCACCGAACTTATCTCCCAATACCTCGACACGGTCCTATCCCCTTTAGTCCAAGAACTCCCCACCTACGTTCGGGACACCACCCACGCCCTCCACCTCCTCCAGGATTTTCGCTTCCCCGGTCCCCAACGCCTTATTTTCACTATGGACATCCAGTCCCTGTACACCTCCATCCCCCATCACGAAGGACTCAAAGCCTTCCGCTTCTTCCTTTCCCGCCGCACCAACCAGTACCCTTCCACTGACACCCTCCTTCGACTGACTGAACTGGTCCTCACCCTGAATAACTTCTCTTTTCAATCCTCCCACTTCCTCCAAACTAAAGGAGCTGCCATGGGCACCCGCATGGGCCCCAGCTATGCCTGCCTCTTCGTAGGATATGTGGAACAGTCCATCTTCCGCAACTACACTGGCACCACCCCGCACCTTTTCCTCCGCTACATCGATGACTGTATCGGCACTGCCTCGTGCTCCCACGAGGAGGTTGAACAGTTCATCAACTTTACTAACACCTTCCATTCCGACCTGAAATTCACCTGGACTGTCTCAAACTCCTCCCTCCCCTTCCTAGACCTTTCCATCTCTATCTCAGGCGACCGACTCAACACAGACATCTATTATAAACCGACTGACTCCCACAGCTACCTGGACTACACCTCCTCCCACCCTGCCCCCTGCAAAAACGCCATCCCATATTCCCAATTCCTTCGTCTCCGCCGCATCTGCTCCCAGGAGGACCAGTTCCAACACCGCACAGCCCAGATGGCCTCCTTCTTCAAGGACCGCAGATTCCCTCCAGACGTGATCGACGATGCCCTCCACCGCATCTCCTCCACTTCCCGCTCCTCCGCCCTTGAGCCCCGCTCCTCCAACCGCCACCAAGACAGAACCCCACTGGTTCTCACCTACCACCCCACCAACCTCTGCATACAACGTATCATCCGCCGTCATTTCCGCCAACTCCAAACGGACCCCACCACCAAGGATATATTTCCCTCCCCTCCCCTATCAGCGTTCCGCAAGGACCACTCCCTTCGTGACTCCCTCGTCAGATCCACACCCCCCACCAACCCAACCTCCACCCCCGGCACCTTCCCCTGCAACCGCAGGAAATGTAAAACTTGCGCCCACACCTCCACACTCACTTCCCTCCAAGGCCCCAAGGGATCCTTCCATATCCGCCACAAGTTCACCTGTACCTCCACACACGTCATCTATTGCATCCGCTGCACCCGATGTGGCCTCCTCTATATTGGTGAGACAGGCCGCTTACTTGCGGAACGCTTCAGAGAACACCTCAGGGACGCCCGGACCAATTAACCCAACCACCCCGTGGCTCAACACTTTAACTCCCCCTCCCACTCCACCGAGGACATGCAGGTCCTTGGACTCCTCCACCGGCAGAACATAACAACACGACGGCTGGAGGAGGAGCGCCTCATCTTCCGCCTGGGAACCCTCCAACCACAAGGTATGAATTCAGATTTCTCCAGTTTCCTCATTTCCCCTCCCCCCACCTTGTCTCAGTCGGTTCCCTCAACTCAGCACCGCCCTCCTAACCTGCAATCTTCTTCCTGACCTCTCCGACCCCACCCCACTCCGGCCTATCACCCTCACCTTGACCTCCTTCCACCTATCCCACCTCCATCGCCCCTCCCCCAAGTCCCTCCTCCCTACCTTTTATCTTAGCCTGCTTGGCTACTCTCTCTCATTCTTGATGAAGGGCTTATGCTCGAAACGTCGAATTCTCTATTCCTGAGATGCTGCCTGGCCTGCTGTGCTTTGACCAGCAACACATTTTCAGCTGTGATCTCCAGCATCTGCAGACCTCATTTTTTAACTGAAAGAAGGCAGAGGATGGAGTTTGATGGTAAACGTTCATCCTGGAATACAGTTCCTAGTGGTGTACTGCAAGGATCTGTTTTGAAGCCACTGTTGTTTGTCATTTTTATACATGACCTGGATGAGGGCATAGAAGGATGGGTTAGTAAATTTGCAGATGACACTAAAGTCAATAGAGTTGTGGACAGTGCGGAAGGATGCTGCAGATTACATAGGGACATAGATAAGCTGCAGAGCTGGGCTGAGAGCTGGCAAATAGAATTTAATACGGAAAAGTGTGCGGTGATTCATTTTAGAAGGAGTAACAGGAATACAGTGTATAAGGCTAATGGTAAGATTCTTGGTAATGTGGATGAGCAGCGAGATCTCTGTGTCTGTGTGTACAGATCCCTGAAAGTTGCCGCCAAGGTTGACAGGGTTGTTAAGAAAAGGGTATAGTTTTTATTGGTAGAAGGTTTGAGCTTTGGAGCCATCAGGACTTGTTGCAACTGTACAAAACTCTGATGCAGCCGCACTTGGAGTATTGCATACAGGAAGGATATGAAAGGGTGCAGAGGAGATTTAGCAGGATATTGCCTAGAATGGAGGGAAAGTCTAATCAAGAAAAGCTGAGGGACTTGAGACTGCTTTCATTAGAGAGAAGAAGGTTAAGAGGTGACTTAATAGAGACATACAAGATGATCAGCGGACATGGTGGACAGTGAGAGCCTTTTTTCTCGGATGGTGATAGCTAGAAAGAGGGGGCATACTTTAAATTGAGGGGTGATAGATATAGGACAGAGGTCAGAGGTAGGTTTTTTACTCAGAATAGTAAGGGCGTGGAACACCCTGCTTGCAACAGTAGTAAACTTTAAGGGCATTTAAATATTCATTGACTAAATGTATCGATGATAATGGAATAATGTAGATTAGATGGGCTTCAGATTGGTTTCACAGGTCGATGCAACATCGAGGGCTGAAGGGCCTTTAATATTCTATGTTCTATGAGTGAATGATCGAAGTCTACTTCCCCCTGAGATCTCCACTGTCCCAACTTCAGCAAATTCAGCTCACCACACAAGATTAAGAAATAGTTGAAAGGACTACATAGAGTAGATTATGGGCATGACAAAATCCTGTCTGTAACACTGAAAAATTGTACTCGAGAACTTGCTGTAACTCTAACCAACTGGTTCCAGTTCAACAACTCAACAAAGTGGCAAGTTGCCCAGGTATCAACTGTTCATAAATGCAGGACAAATCTAAATATTAATAATGCACAAATTTGCAAAAGATGTATCAGAAGAACAGGTTATCAAGCAACATTCATTCTTTAATATCCCATTCATCCATACTTGATTGAGGTTCTTTCACGATCTCCTGGCATCGGATCTCATGATATCTATAGTTAAACTATGGACAAAATGATCGAGTTCTGAAAGTGATCTTAAAGATGTCATATAAGGTAATGGATTTGAAAGGGTTAATGTTGGAGACTACATTAGGCTCTACTTAATCTGATGATGCTATACTGGCCTGTGCAGAGAATTAGGAAGTCTACTTGGGATTTCAATAGGGTCAGTTGGACTTTTCCTGGCTCCTAAAAGTTTTCACATTTATGTTTAACTCGCCCATGTAATTTGCATCCATTGCTACCATTATATTCAACTGCATCTCGTAGTTACAAGAAGTATGTCTTCATGTACATGGATCTTGCTCTATTACTGGCCTTTGGGACCAATGTAGAAAGGGGATAAATAGGACACTAGTGGTATTGTCTGGACTTCTGAGCCAGGAGCCTAGGTCTATGTCTCACTCCCCCACAGGTGCGTAATAATAATTTATGAGCATGTTGATTAGAAAATCTCTAAAAAGGAGATTGCCAATACTCACCTCAACCATTAGGCCATAATGGTTTATTTGCACAAGACATACAATATGGTGATAAGCAGTGGAACTGTTGCTTAAGTATCACAAGGTAATGGTGGTACAATGAAAACATTTTTACAAGTCAAATGAGTTTACCACTTTAAAGAAAACACTGCTTTTAAAATACTCTGCTTTCATCTCGTTCCCTCCACAAGTTCAAGGACCTGTTGATGGACTAACAATGCTCCAGGCTAAAACTTGCACCCCTCAGTTGGTTGGGGGCAAGGAAGATTGTGTGGACTAGTTAGTTATAGATTAAAAGTTTAGGCATACTTGGCAGTTATAAAGTTGGTGGGGACAAAGAAGGATCAGTAGGGGCAGCTCTGATTCCAGATTTGGCTGGGAACCAGCTGTTTTTGGAGCTATTTGAATTTGGAGCTCTATGGGGAAAGGGAGAGGTCCATGACACAAAGGACCAATCTGGGAATGATTGGATTAGAAAAGGAATACTTATCATTCACAGTGCACAGCTACTACAAGGCAGACTGTAATAACAAAGTCGAGGGTCATTAATTTAATATCGAAGGCTGCTATCTTGGGAACATTTCAGGACAGATATCAAGCAACAGAAAGACAAATTAAAAATTTAATAAAGAGAGTTTGACAAAAGAAGATGGAAAAATCTAAGATGGTGACAGGATTTGGAGATGGATACTTGGGGAGGTAGAAGTGCAGCATCTTCCAGAGACCCTACGCAGCTTGGGCAAGAAGAGATCGGAGCTGAAGGTCTCCTCAAGATGATAGGAAAAACAGGAAAGCCCTAGTCTATTGTCCTTGATGCCATTTATCTCCAAGTGGGCAAGGCTCAACATCAGCAAAAACTGTCCTCAGACACAGTCATAGAACTATGCTAATGGGTGGGGTCTAATTTACCACCTGAAGGGTTGGGTGATTATTATATCTCAATGGATAACAAGGTGACAGTTGCGCTAAACACTATCGAGACATGGTTAACATTCTGAAGAAACTGTGTGGTCCTGATCTACTAAAGGTGCATTTGCTGAGCCCACTTTTCACCAGACAACGACAAGATTAACAACTCTGATTTCTGCTCTATTGCTGCAAATTGTTGTGATACAATGAGAAGTTATTAGTGGCCATTGACTTTCAGTATTCTTTTATGCCCAGTATGAAGAGTGAAGATATGCATTCTGAAAACTCCATTGCTTTTGTCCACTGTTGTCCCATCCTTAAAACAATGGGTTGTGTGAATTCCACTCAAGCCCAGGAGATAAGCTCACCTGTGCCTATAAATACTTAGGTATTCACTAAACACTTGACACTTTCTAAAGTTCAAATGCCTAACATCACCTGATTTATAAGAAACAAATTTTTTATTGCATTCATTGCAAGTTCAAAACATGACATGCCTGTACTGGCATGAAACAATATATTCCTTTGATTCAATCTGTAGTTTTAGTTATAGAACACATTTTTTACTGTGAGTTGAAAAGAAGGATTTGAAACCACGGGTAGTTCTTCTGTAACGCGCTGGTTCTATAACGCTTAAAGTGTTGGCAATGTAATCGTGTTACAGCCAATACGTTTTAAAACTTTACACTTTTGAAACATTGTCTTCAATTCGTCAAATGCGTTACAGCGATTTGGTGTTAACGAAATGCATGCTATGGCAGAACAACCTGTATATCCATAGCTTGAACACATTCTTTCAATTTTTAAATTCAAGAAAGGATCACATGCAGAGCCAATCACTGCTGGGACTTTGTAATTCCAAGTCAATGTTTCCTTCACCTAACTTTACTTTTGTTGAGAAAAAAAACTTGCGTGCATCATTCTTTGAGGCTTTTTAACCATTCAGACCATTCTATTCCACATCAAAATATCTAAAGTCTGTTCCATGTTCTACTCCTAGCTTTGTCAGGTTCCTGTATCAAACTTCACCTTTTCAGATTGCTCAGTCTCCATCTTGAGTGAACCCATCATTCAAGCAAAAAAAAATCTTTCAGCGGAAGACTTGAAAAAATCTACAGAGGGATTGTCACTGTCAGTGGTTAGTGCAGTCTGTAAATGTCACAAAGATACTGACATGTTTTCTCTGAGGAAATAGTCTTGGCCAGCATTTTGTTGGGAGTATGCCAGCTTGTCTTGAGGAATGTGCAGTAAATAAAGGAGCTCATCATCAAGGATGTGACACACAGTGGATGTCTCATGAATGACCCCTGCCACTCTCAATGCCATATATTTGGCACGATACTTACAAGGACATTGCATGACACAACACATGAACACATTGATAGGACACCATTGATTGGCAGGTCCTTGCTAGTTTGTGACATGATCATCTGGTAATGGAAAGGTTTGAACATACTCATTAATCCCTAGTCTTTGTCCTTAGAACAACGTGTTACACATAAGGAGGACAGAAATAGAAAATATACACAGGAAGCTAGACAGAAACAGAAAAAGAAACATAAGCCCTGAAATAAGTCTACAGAGGCCAGTGTCACATTATCAAATCTTCCTTTATTTACACATGGAGAGTCCTTGACACTGATCCAGCTCCCTCAGAGCCAACTCTGAGTGAACAGGATGTCTGACATTGCTGTTCTTATCTGTCAGCCAGGGCCCTGATCAGGGAACTCATATTCTATGAGGTCTACCTGGTGACAATAATTACAATCACTTCCTCTCTCCCCCTCTGTGTCTGAGGACATGGTCACTTCTTTTTTTTTTGCATGTCTTCTGAGACCACGCCCTCCGTGACTCCTTCGTCAGGTCCACCCCCCACCAACCCAACCTCCACCCCGGCACCTTCCTCTGCAACCGCAAGAAATGCAAAACTTGCGCCCACACCACCCCCTCAATTCCTTCCAAGGCCCCAAGAGATCCTTCCATATCCATCACAAATTCACCTGCACCTCCACACACATCATTTACTGCATCCGCTGCACCTGATGTGGCCTCCTCTACATTGGGGAGACAGGCCGCCTACTTGCGGAATGTTTCAGAGAACACCTCTGGGACCCGGACCAACCAACCCAACCGCCCAGTGGCTGAACACTTTAACTCCCCCTCCCACTCCACCAAGGACATGCAGGTCCTTGGCCTCCTCCATCGCCAGACCATAGCAACACGACGCCTGGAGGAAGAGCGCCTCATCTTCCGCCTAGGAACCCTTCAACCACAAGGGATGAATGTCGATTTCTCCAGCTTCCTCAATTCCTCTGCCCCACCTTATCTCAGTCCCAACCCTTGGACTCAGCACCGCCTTCTTGATCTGCAATCTTCTTCCCTGCCTTTCCGTGCCCCCCATCCCCTCTCCGGCCTATCACCCTCACCTTAACCTCTTTCCACCTATCGAATTCCCAAGGCTCCTCCCCCAAGTCCCTCCTCTCTACCTTTTATCTTAGCCTGCTTGCCACACCCTCCTCATTCCTGAAGAAGGGCTTATGCCAGAAACGTCAATTCTCCTGCTCCTTGGATGCTGCCTGACCTGTTGCGCTCTTCCAGCAACACATTTTTCAGTTCTGATGCTCCAACTCTGCCTCCAATATAAGTGGCTGAAATGCACAGTAGCTGGCCTCTTGCATCCAGGGTATCTTGAAAGAAATTCATTCTTTTCTTCAGGTGGCAGAGACGTCAAAGGAGCAAGATCCACTATGTCCATCTCAGATTCTGAGATATCTTCAACACTTAAGAGAGGGAGAACCCACAAGTCGGAAAGGCTATCGTAGAGGTGGGCACATTTTTCTCCTGCACCATTTGTGGGTTTGCAGCTTTAATATGGCCCATGTGCTTGTTCAGGACAGCTACACCTACTCGATCTTTATGTGTCACTGGACCTGACCTCACATCAATCATGTCTCTTACCCATGCAGGGCCATTCCCATGGTTTCTACATCAAACTTATCCCCTGAACTAAACGGTCTTTCTTGCTTAGTGGAGTCTTCCGATCAATTTTAAAGAGTTGGTGCAAGATGGAGGCCAGGTTATGCGTGAACTCGCTATAATAACTCACCAGTCCAAGCAAAAGCCTAAGCTCAATGGGAGCTGGAGAACCTTGGGCACCCTCACTTTTTCTTTGAATGTGTGTAGATTAGATTAGATTACATTAGATTACAAAATGTGTAACACAGTCTTGTCAACTCTGTAGCTCAACTAAGTCACTTGGGGTGCCTGTAACACGATTTTCTTCCTTCTAAGGCACATACCTGCCTGGGAGGAATATCTAAGGACTATGTCCACATTCTCTAAGGGCTCCTTATTGGTCTTTTCTGTCATTACACATCATCAAGATAAATGACAACTGGGGCAAACCTTATAAAATGTTCTCCATCATCCACCAAAAAATTGCACAGACTGATGATACACCAAATGGCAGTCTTGTATATTGGTACAAACTCTTATGGGAATTAATTGCAGCAGACATCTATGAATCCTCATCTAACCGTAATTGCAAGGACGCATGGCTCATGTCCAACTTTGGAGAAAGCGAGGACTGCAGATCAGAGTCAAAGAGTGTGGTGCTGGAAAAGCACAGCTGATCAGGCAGCATCTAAGGAGCAGGAGAATCGGTGTTTCGAGCATAAGCCCCAAATCAGGAATGATGCTTGTGGCCGGAGGGAGGTGAGGCTCTGGGTGAAGATAGCTGGGAGTGCGATAGTTGGCTGAAGGAGGGGGAGAAGGTGATAGGTCGGAGAGGAGGGTGGAGCGGATTGGTGGAAAGGAAGATGGACAGATAGGACAGGTCAAGAGGGTGGTGCCCAATGGAAGGTTGGATCTGGGTAAGGTGGGTGGGTGAGTGGCGGGAGGGGGAAATGGGAAATGAGGAAAGTGGTGAAATCCACATTGATCCTGTATGGTTGTAGCGTCCCAGGCATCAGGTGTTAAGGGTTTGGCAGTGGAGAAGGCCTAGGACTTGCATGTCCCTGGTGGAGTGGGAGGGAGAGTTAATGTGCTCAGCTACGGGGCGGTGGGGTTGTTTCGTGTGTGTGTCCCAGAAAAGTTCTCTGAAATGTTCCTCAAGTAGGCATCCTGTCTCCCCATTGTAGAGGAGACCACATCAGGAGCAACGGACACAGTAGATGACTAGTGTGGAAGTACAGGTAAACCTCTGCCGGATGTGGAGGATCCTTTGGCGCCTTGGACAGAGATAAGGGGGGAGGTGTGGGTGCAGGTTTTGCACTTCTTGCAGTGGCAGGGGAAGGTAGTGGGAGTAGACAATGAGTTGCTGGGGTGGGGGTGGGGGCGCCTCGACCTAACAAAGGAGTCATGGGGGGGAATGGTCTCTGTGGGGTACAGATAGGGGTGGGGAGGGAAATACATCCCTGGTGGTGGGATTTGTTTGTAGGCGGCAGAAATAACGGAGGATGATGAGATGTATCAGGAGGTTGGTGGGCTGAAAGGTGAGGACCAAGGGGTTCTGTCCTTGTTACGATCGGAGAGGTGAGGTTCAAGGGCGGAGGTGCGGGAAGTGGAGGAGACATGCTGGAGAGCATTGTCGACCACATGGGAGGGGAAATTGTGGTCCTTGAAGAAGGAGGCCATCCGGGATGTTCTATGATGGAATTGGTCTGCCTGGAAGCAGATGTGGTGGAGCTGGAGGATTTGGGAATAAGCAATTGCACATTCACAGAAGGCAGCATGGGAGGATGTGTAATCCAGGTAGCTTTGGAGTTGGAGGGAGTAGATGTTCATGTTGAATTGGTTCCAGCAAATGGAGGTGGATAGGTCCAGGAAGGGGAGGGAGATATCCGACATGGTCTTAGTGAACCTAAGGTTGGGGAGGAAGGTGTTAGTGAAGTTGATGAAATGTTCAACCTCCTAGTGGGAGCACGAAGTGGCGCTGATACAATCATCGATGTAGTGGAGGAAAAGGTGAGGGATGGTGCCTGTGTAGCTGCGGTAGATGTACTGTTTCACATACCCAGGGAAAAGACAGGCATAGCTGGGGCCCATGTGGGTGCCCATGGCTACCCCTTTGGTCTGAAGGAAGTGAAAGGATTCAAAGGAGAAATTGTTGAGGCTGAGGACCAATTCAGCTAATCAAATGATTGGGTCGGTGTAAGAGGAAGAAATGGAGGGCATGGAGGCTTTCATCATGGCAGATGGATATATACAGAGACTATATGTCCATGGTGAAGATGAGGTGTTGGGGCTGGGGAAACGAAAGTCATAGAGGAGGTGGAGGGTGTGGGTGGTGTCCCGAACATAGAAGGGGAGTTCCTGGACTAAGGGGGAACAGGACTGTGTCAAGGTATGCAGAGCTAAGTGCGGTAGGGCAGGAGCAAGCTGAGATGATGGGTCTACCGGGGCAATCAGGTTTGTGAATTTTAGGTAGGATGTAGAACTGGGCAGTGCAGGATTCCAAAACTATGAGGTTTGAGACTGTGGGGTGGGGGTCCCCTGAGGTGATGAGATTGTGGATACTCTGGGAGATGATGGTTTGGTGATGGGAGGTGAGGTCGTAGTCAAGGGGGCAGTAGGAAGAGGTGTCTATGAGTTGGCATCTGGCTTCAGTGGTGTTGAGGTTGGTGTGCCAAATTACCACTGCGCTCCCCTTGTCTGCATGTTTGACACATGCACAAAACAAACCCACTGCCCTGTGGCCAAAAACTTTAACTCCCCTCTCAGTCTGCCAAGAACATGCAAGTCCTAGATCTCCTCCACGGTCAAACTCTAACCACCTGATGCCTGGAGGAAGAAAGCCTCATTTTCCATCTTGGAACTCTACAATCACACGGGATCAATGTGCATTTCACATTTCCTTATTTCCCTTCCCCCCACCTTACCCCAGATCCACCCTTCCAGCTCGGCACCACTCTTTTGAGCTGTCCAACCTGTCTATCTTCCTTTCCACCTATCTGCTCCACCCTCCTCTCTCACTTGTCACCTTCATCCCCACCTTCATTTCCCTATCTCATTCCCAATTATCTTTCCCCCAGCCCCACACCCTCTCCTATTTTTCATTTAAACCCCATGGGCCATAAGCCTCATTCCTGATAAAGGGCTAATGCTCAACATCGATTCTCCTGCTCCTTGGATGCTGCCTGACCTGCTGTGATTTTCCAGCACCACACTCTTCGACTCATGTCCAGGTTTGTGAAGGACAGCACGCACCCGCCTCCACCAGCTTTGTGCATAAATCCTGCATAGAATGGATTGGGTATTTATCCAGTTGTGAAAAGCGATTTACTGTTTGTTTAAAATCCCCACAAAGGTGAACCAATCCATCAGGCTTCACAATCAGTATGAGCAGTGCTGCCCATTCCACAAACTGCACTGGTTTGATGATTCCTTTAATTTCCAGTCTTATTGATTTCTGCCTCTACTTTTGCTTGTAAGGCAATTGGCACTGGGCGGGCTTTGCAAGATCGTGACATTGCTTCCTGGTCAACGTGCAAGATGACCTTGGCTCCTGTGAATGTCCCCAGACCTTCCTGAAAAAAAAATTACAGGTATTTCATTAGGACTTCACTCAGGCAGCCATTTTCTAATCAAAATATGTTGAGCCAATCAAAATACATCATTCTCAACCTATTTTCTCTCTTCAAGCTTGGGCCTGAGCACTTTTTTTGAAATCAATGGGAACTGAACCAGCTGCTTCTCATTGTACCTTTCATCTTTAAAGGTGTCCCAGTATGGTATTTTCAGTCTCGCCAAGGTCTTTTGCAAACTTGAAGGTTGGAGTCCAGAGCAAATTTTGTTAAATACTGGTTCTGCAATCATTGAAATGGCTGCACCAGTATAGACCTCCATTAGAACTGGGTGACCATTAACCAGACATTTATTTGGATTGGTGCTGATTTGGATGTTGCTAAGCAATGTTACTGCTCCAAGCCAGGTGTAGGTGGATGTGCTGTGCACTCTTCTAGACACTGACCTATGAGTTCTCTTACTCATTTTAAACCAAGTCGGACTGTTCTGCTGTCTTGAGTCCACAATCCGAAAGCAACCACTTTGGCTTGCCAGCCTGGATCTGAAGAAAATGTTAAAAATTTGGCCTAGGCTTGGCTTTGATTTGGGGTTTTGCTGTGGTTGACCTAGAGTCCCTCTGTTCATGATATGTCCTGAGTGAAGGCAATTGCATCGTCTCACTCAAATAGGGTTTCCCAAGCTCAGTCGGACTGGCAGAATATTCCATCGGAATATTGTGCAACTCATGTGCTCCACTTGCCATACTTTCCAGCGTTAATGCCGGTTGAAGTGCCAATTGAAGTTCAGTTGGTCTTCAGCAAGTATGCACTTTTGCATTGTTACATTACTAGTTCCACGTACCAAATGGTTTTCAGCATTTCAGTAAGGGTTAAACCAAAAGTCCGTGATTAAGAAAGCGAATGCAATGTTGTCTCTTATCTCAAGAGGGTTGGAACATAAAAGCAGAGATGTGCTACTGAGACTTTATAAAGCTCTGGTTAGGCCCCATTTGGAGTACGGTGTCCAGTTTTGGTCCCCACACCTCAGGAAGGACATACTGGCACTGGAACGTGTCCAGCGGAGATTCACACGGATGATCCCTGGAATGGCAGGTCTAACATATGAGGAATGGCTAAGGATCCTAGGATTGTATTCATTGGAGTTTAGAAGATTAAGGGGAGACTTAATAGAAACGTACAAGATAATACATGGCTTGGAAAGGGTGGACGCTAGGAAATTGTTTCCATTAGGCGAGGAGACTCGGACCCGTGGACACAGCCTTAGAATTAGAGGGGGTCAATTCAGAACAGAAATGCGGAGACATTTCTTCAGCCAGAGGGTGGTGGGCCTGTGGAATTCATTGCCACGGAGTGCAGTGGAGGCCGGGACGCTAAATGTCTTCAAGGCAGAGATTGATAGATTCTTGTTGTCTCGAGGAATTAAGGGCTACGGGGAGAATGCTGGTAAGTGGAGTTGAAATGCCCATCAGCCATGATTGAATGGCGGAGTGGACTTGATGGGCCGAATGACCTTACTTCCACTCCTATGTCTTATGGTCTTATGGTCAAAATCACATACCTCTGCCAGTCATCTTAACCTAGTCAAAAATCCTAAGATGGATTTCCCTGGTTCTCGAATTGCCAAGTAAAACCGATAGCATCTCAGAATTAGAAGAGGCTTGGGGTCATAATATTCGAACTGCATCCATTAACTCTTGAAAGGTTTTAGTATCTGTTGCTTCAGGCTTCTAATAATTGAGAAAGCTGCCTGTCCAAAAGCTATTGGGAGAATTATTCATTGATTTTCATTTGCCCCAATGTCATTTGCCCAGTAAAAGTAACTTATTCTTTCCATAGATATGTCCCAGTCTTTGACAGCACAATCAAATGAGTCAAGATTCCCAAATAATGGCATGAAGCCAGAACTGCACACCCCAATGCAAAGAAGACTGTTGCGAGCGAATTTCTTCAGGAGCGCACTTTTCTCTTGTTCTCACTGAAATAACTCCATAGAAGCCAGTGTTACAGCACCAGTTACCGTTTATTTATACATGGAGAGTCCTTGACACTGATCCAGCTCCCTCAGAGCCAGCTCTCTCAGTGTACAGGACCTCTGACACGCATATTTATTTTTTTAATTTTTAAAAAAAATTACGAAAGTCCCTGAAATAACTCCAGAGTCCAGTATCCCGTCACCAAATACTTGTAGAGAATCCTTGACACTGATCCAGCTCCCTCAGAGCCAGCTCTCTCAGTGTACAGGACCTCTGACACGCATATTTATTTTTTTAATTTTTAAAAAAAATTACGAAAGTCCCTGAAATAACTCCAGAGTCCAGTATCCCGTCACCAAATACTTGTAGAGAATCCTTGACACTGATCCAGCTCCCTCAGAGCCAGCCCTCAACATGGTAGGACATCTGACACTTCTGTCTTATTTCTCTCCCACTACCGCCTAACTGCGGTAGTGCTTATGTTTTCCCCAGCACCCATGTAGTGTGTGTGCGGGTGTGAGACACAGTGAAAGACACAAAGTGTACAAATCTTTATTCAATTTCCACCACCAGGAAGAAAGGAAACACCCAAGTGGCCAGTGACAAGCAGTGCACTTCACATCAAAGGGCAATGCTGTGTGATCAAACAGTGAGGGGGGGTGGGGGGGGGGGGGGCAGGGGTTAAATCAAATTGGAGGGGGAAAATAATACACTCTACTCCCTGCGGCGCCCACGTCTCCCTGAACACCTGCAGGGTGTTGGTGGACACCCGGGCTCTATTTTTTTTCCCGTGATCAAACAGTGAAAGGGAGTTCTCCTGGTTATATATATTTTCTTAACCCCCACACTACCGCCTAACTGCGGTAGTGCTTATTTTTCCCCAGCACCCATGGTGTGTGTGCACGCAGGTGTGAGACACAGTGAAAGACACAAAGCGTACAAATCTTTATTTCAATTTCCACCACCAGGAAGATAGGAAAATTTCCAAGTTGCCTGTGACAAGCAGTGCCCTTCACATCAAAGGGCAATGCTGTGAGATCAAAACAGTGAAGGGGAGGGCAGGGACTAAATTAAAATAGAGTTGGAGGGGGAAAATGATGCACTCTACTCGCTGCGGCGCCCACCTCTCCCTGAACAACTCCAGGGTGTTGGTGTACACCGCGTGCTCCTTCTCCAAGGACACCCGGGCTCTAACGTAACCGCGGAATAGGGGCAGGCAGTCAGCCCTAACGACCCCTTCCACAGCCCGCTGCCTGGACCTGTTTATGGCCAGTTTGGCCAGACCCAGGAGCAGACCCACGAGGAGGTCTTCAGACCTGGCCTCTCTTCTGCGTACCGGGTGCCCGAAGATCACGAGCGTGGGACTGAAGTGCAACCAAAAGCAGAGGAGGAGGTTTTTCAGAAAATCAAGAAGGGAGTGCAAATGCCCACACCCAATATACACATGGTCTACGGACTCCACCGCGCCACAGAACAAGCAGTTGGGCTCGGAGTCCGTGAACCACCGCAATCTGTGGTTGCAGAGGACTGCTGCGTGTAGCACCCTCCACCCCAGGTCCCCGAGAGAAAAGGTGGGAGGACTCCCGCGTAGAGAGCCCTCCACTGGGGATCCCCACCGTCTGGTGGCAAATGGGCACACCAAGGCGTGTCTAGATGGTGGATGAGGGAAGAAGAGGTGGACGGTGTGCAGCAGCAGTCGATACAGAGCCCGCCTTTTCACCCCTGAAAGGAAACAAAATTAAAATTCCGGAGGCTGCTCAGGTTGTGGGGCATAGGCTCCCGTGGGAAATACGGGACCTTGGGGCCAATGTGAAATTCCGTCCGGGCTGGGGTGAGTGTGGACGGGATCCCACCGCACCTGAGCGTCCTCCAACTGGTGCACTCTGTCGGGTCCGAGCACTGCTATTTTAAGGCGTCAGATGACGGTGGCCACGTTCCGGACGTCTACCGCTGCTCGCTATGTCTTGCGGCAACATCCAACCCAGGCCCCCGACCCTGGTCACCCTCGCCACCACGGCCCTCCCCTCCAACAGCCACTCGAACCCGCAAGTACGGAGGTGCCGATTCCTGAGCAACGGCGCCCTGACGACAGCCACTACTCCTGCCGGAGGGTGGGCACGGCGTGATTCGACTATGTTCCAGACAGTGATCAGGTCCTGGTAAAAGACAGGCAGCACCTTGAGGGCGACCTCCAAACCGTCACGGTCGATGAACAGGAGCTGCGTGTCGTAGTTGAGGTTACGCACCTGGTGGAAAAAATAAGTCGCCAGGGCACACCACCTAGGAAGAGGCTCGACGTAAAAAGGTATCGGTGCAGGGTCTGATGGCGGAACGTCGCAACCTGGGTGTGGACGCACACCAACGACTGACCGCCCTACTCAATAGGGAGACTCCGAACCTGCGCAGCGACCCAGTGCATCTTTTTGTCCCAGAAGTCAATTAACGTTCTCTGGATGTCAGCGACAAAGCCAGGAGGAGGGACCAAAGTGACCAGCCAGTACCACAGCATGGCGGCCACCAGCTGGTTTATGACCAGCACTCGGCTCCTGTAAGATAGCACTCGGAGCAGTCCTGTCCAGCGGCCTAGGTGAGCCGAGACTTTGGCCTCCAGCTCCTGCCAGTTGGCCGGCCAGGATTCCTCGGCCGGGCTGAGGTAGACCCCCAGGTAGAGGAGATGGGTGGTACTCCAGCTGAACCCCTGTAACTCCTCTGGCAGAGAGTCCACCCACCAGTAGTCCAGAACATTTGGCCCAGTTGATCCTGGCAGAAGACGCTGCCGGGTACACGGTCTGGCACTCACGCATCCTCCCCAGGTCAGCCGGGTCGGTGAAAGTGAGGAGCATGTCGTCAGCCTAGGCCGAGAGGACCACCCCCATGCCCATGCCGAACCAGCCCTGACAACCTCCTCCACAAGAGGCGCAGGAAAGGCTCCACGCACAGGGAATACAGCTGGCCGGACAGGGGGCAGTCTTGACGCATTCCTCTCCCAAAGCAAAGGGGTGCTGTCAGGGACACCAGACACTCTGCGGCGGCGTACAAAAGTCGGATCCGGGTGACGAACTGTGTCCCGAATCCGAATGCCCGCAGAGTCCCAAGCAGGTACTCGTGATCGGCCTGGTCGAACACCTTCTCCTGGTCGAGAGACAGGAAGGTGCTCGGCAGACCAGCCAGTCGACAGAAATGGATCAGGTCCCGGACCAGGTGGACGTCGTCGTGTATCCTCCGGCCTGGGACCGTGTAGGACTGGTCCGGGTGAATCACGCGGGCCAGCACAGAAGCCAGGCAAGAAGACAACACCCTTGTAGTCCATGCTGAGGAGGGAGACCGGACGCCAGTTCTTCAAAGAACGAACGTCCCCCTTCTTTGGCAGCATGACGATGACCGCCCTGCGCCAAGAAAGGGGCAGCTCTCCTGCATTTAGACACTACCCCAGGACCTGTGTGTAGTCGCTCCCCAGGACGTCCCAGAATGCCTTGAAGAACTCCACAGTCAGCCCATCCAGTCCCAGGGATTTGCCCCTCGAGAGCGCCGGTCAGCTCCTCGAAAGTGACGAGAGTGTCGAGCCTTCCAGCGTCCTCCCACAGAACTCTGCGAGCATTCTCGCTGGACAGATCTGGAGAGAACAGAGCTGTGTAATAGGTTCGGACGTGGGCCCTGATACCCTCCAGATCCGAGACGAGGGACCCGTCGTCGGCCAGCAGCACAAGGAGCTGCTGACGGGTGCCATGCCTTTTTCCAGCGAGTAGATTAGATTACTTACAGTGTGGAAACAGGCCCTTCGGTCCAACAAGTCCACACTGACCCGCCGAAGCGCAACCCACCCATACCTCTACATTTACCCCTTACCTAACACTACGGGCAATTTAGCATAGCCAATTCACCTGACCCGCACATCTTTGGACTGTGGGAGGAAACCGGAGCACCTGGAGGAAACCCACGCAGACACGGGGAGAATGTGCAAACTCCACACAGTCAGTCGCCTGAGTCGGGAAATGAACCCGGGTCTCTGGCACTGTGAGGCAGCAGTGCTAACCACTGTGCCATCGTGCCGCCCACGGTGAAAAAGGGGGAGCCGCGGTCCAGGTCCTGGAGGAGCTGGATCCATGACCTCACGTACGCGCCCCGAGCCCCAACGAGCTGCAGGTCCCGGAGCGCGGCCATCTTCTCTTCATACACCCCGCACAGGCCGGGTCCACGTCGGGCTGACCGAGGCGTGACTCCAGGTCGAGCATCTCCCTCTCCAACTCCCCGATTCTGGATTTCCGCCTCTTTGTTGACCCCCTCGCATACTCCTGACAGAAGACGCGGATGTGAGCCTTGCCCACGTCCCACCATAGCCTCAGAGAGGGGAAGCTTCCCCGCTTCCTTCTCCAGCTGGCCCAGAAACGACGCAACGAGTCCCGGAACTGCTCGTCCTCCAGCAGCAGGTTGTTAAAGTGCCAGTATGCGGAGCCCAGCCTGGTGCCGAACGGAAGGAGTTCCGCCCACATCAGGTGATGGTCCGTGCACAACACCTGCCACGTCGGGGCCGTCGGGAAACAGGAGGCATATGCCCTCGAAACGTACAGGTGGTCAATTCTGGACACTGACCCCAGGCCTCACGAAGTTGAAGGCGATGGAGTCGGGATAGAGATTCCGCCAGACGTCCACCAAGTCGAAGGACTTGACCAAGTCCCTCAACCTCCTCCCTGACGCCCAACTGGTGCAGGCACTGTCGTGGTCCCTGTCCTCGAGGAAGCAGTTAAAGTCTCCCCCGGGGACGACGCACTGGTTCACGTCGATGGAGGCGAGATGAGCAGATACTTCTCCGAAGAAGCTTGCTTGCCTTGGCCCGGCCAGGGGAGCGTAGACGTTCACCAAGTGAAGCACCGCTCTCCCCCAGCCGAACCGTCAGGTGAAGCAAATGGCCTGGCACAGGCTCCCTGACCCCCAAGATTTCTGGCAGAAAATGCAGGGGCAACAAGATAGCCACACTGCCATATCTGCCAGAGGTGACTCATGAAGACCCCCTACCCACCCTCTCCACTCCAGGAGCCAGGTGGCTTTGTCTCCCGGGGTAGTGTGGGTTTCTTTCAGGAGGCACACCGCATACCTCCCATCCAGAAGGACCGAGAGGGTCTGGAGTCTGCACTATGACTCCCTGCTGCCGTTGATGTTGAGGCTGGATACAGTTGTCTTCATGTCGGAGGCATAGTGCAACCACCACCGTTATAGTTAAAAAAACTATATACATTTACTGGGAGGACGAGGGAGGGGCACACAAGTCCCTCACCCTCACCAGAAGTGCCCCCAGGAAGTTCCTGACTCACTTTGACTCGTTCATATTGAGCCCAGGCGCCTGGCGGGCAGCGTGGGCCGACCAGTAAACTCTCTCAAAGGAGCTCCAGTGGTTGAGCGCCAGTTGGGCTCTATCCCGGTGACTCAGAGTTTCCTCAACAAACTCCCGGAGTTCCTTGAGGGGGATGAGGGGGAGATCAGTGGGGGGGCACCTGGGACTGAAAAATGTCTCTGGAGACAGACTCCGCATTATCCCCAGTGTCCACCACCGATCCCGAACCCTCCTCCGGGAGGTCATCCTCAGTCACCGACCCCTCCCCCACTGAGAGAATGGGGGCTGGTCCAGCACCACAAACTGTCCTCAAACCCCCAGCAACCCCACCACCAGGGTAACCAGTGGGATCTTCCACAGTGCACTCCTTCCTGGAATGCCCAGAGTTTGAGTCGCAGGCTGGCAGAGGCTCAGGGCCCTACTCTTCTCCCGACATTGGGACGCCCAGCTCCTCAGGGAAAGGTCCTCCCCCAGAGCCAAGGAGGTAAGAAAAACATTCTGGGAGGGAGGAGCAAGGATAACACTTTCCTCCCCTCCACCGCTTGACGACACATCAGAAAATTCACCATTGTCACCCACACCACGGCCCTTGTGGTTATTACAGTCCTCCCCAGGGGCTGGAGGAGTTATGGCAGCAGAAGGTCCCGCTGTAACCCCTGGGGGTTTGGGTGGGCCAGGCCACAGTACAGGATATACTGTTGGTGTCCAATGGAGAGGAGCAGCACACTGCTAGGATCTTTCTCTCCCTCCAAGAGCCAGCACCTCTTCCCCAGAGAGACAGGGGGGAATTTATGGGCCTTCCCCTCCCTGCTTTGGTGGTCATGGGGCCTGAGGTCCGTCCCCCCAGCCTTTCACAGAATATGATTGGCTGGGGGAAGACAGGAGGCGTAGCCAGGTTGGGGAGGGTCAGCCATGTCACTTCCTGCACCGCTCCTGGTTTATCAGGTGATGGTGGGCTAGAGACATGGTCGCTGCAGGAGGTGAGGCAACGTTGGTTCCCCCCAGGTTAGTACCAGGGTGTGGCTGGGCTCGGGGGCCCCTGGTAGGTGTGGGTGCCCCAGGGGTTTCTGTAACGGGGTGGGGATTGGGTGTGGGGTCTGTGGGGGCCAGGATCAGGTATGGGTTTGGGGTTCTGGGTTCCCGCGCCAGGGCGACACGAGCACGGCCACAGGGGCATTGGCGGGGTGGGTCGTGGGCTAGGTGTAGGGGATGGGGATAGGGTGGTCTCCCTGTGGGCGGGCCTGACACGTTGCATCTTCCTGGGCGCCTTCTGGCCGGTCGGATGCTCACCCCCTCCCTGCCAGAGGCTGAGGCCTTGGGAGCCTCCTGCTTAGCCCCCGGTACTGGGGCTTATAGTGTTGACTGCAGGGGAGGGGGAGTGGGTGCAGCGGCGCCACCCTCAGCCGTTGGTGTGGGCTGGGCAGCCTTCTGGGTGGGGCACATTTTTTCTAATGTGCCCCACCTCACGGCACAGCTGGCATCGCACGCCGTCCACCGTCCAGAAGACGCAGTAGGCCGCGCCCTCGGAGGAGGGTGAAAGAGTCCTCAGTGACCTCCTCCCGGGCCAGGCAAATGAACACCGAATGTCGGAAGGAGTATACGTGCTAGAGGGTAGGGTCCTTTAGACCAAGGAGGAGCGGTTGGACACCTGACCGGATCTCCCCCAAGGTGGTGAAGTGGGGAAGAAGGAGCTCACTGGCAATGAAGGGTGGGACAGTGGAGATCATGACCCTCTGGGCCATAACCTTCAGATGGGGATGGGATTGGGATGGAGATAGGCCTTTACCCCCAGGCGTTTGGTCAGGTGCCTGAAGGGGATTGTGGTTGCAGCCGGGGTTGGAGCAGCCGAGCCTAAGGCAGCGGTTACCTCAGCGTATGTGCGGCTGGGCCCTGCGACCTTTGGACTCGCCATGCTTTGCTGTCTTCCATGGGCCGGGTCCCCAGGCAGCAGCAGTGGTGGAGGCGGGCCTCAGGCAGGCCCTTGGCCGCAGCAGTGGGGGCAGACCTGTTGGGGAGGGTCCCCAAGGCAAGTCCCAGGCAGCCCCAAAATTTCGTTCTGGGCAGCAGCGGCGGAGGTGGGCCTCAGGTCGCAGCAGTGGTGGAGGTTGTGGGGAGGGGTCCCAAGGTGAGTCCCAGGCAGCGGTGGTGGAAGCAGGCCTCAGCGTTGGAGGCAGGCCTCAGGCAAGTCCTAGGCAGGTCCTTGGTCGCAGCGGTGGGGGCAGACCTGTTGGGGAGGGTCCCTAAGGCAAGTCCCAGGCAGCCCCAAAATTGAGTCGCAGGCAGCAGCAGTGGAGGTGGGCCTTTAGCGGCAGCGGCAGTGGTGGAAGTGCTGGTAGGCGCCCCAAGGCGAGTCCCAGGAAGCAGCAGTGAGGCAGGCCCCAAGCAGTAACAGCTGAGGCAAGTCCGGGCGGGGTCCCAGAGACCAGCAGTGGGAGTGGGCCCCAGATCAGCAGCAACACTCCCTTGACCTGGGCGAGGCCCACGCTGCAGCTCCAAAAGTAGGCCCAGGACTCAAAGCTCCCACCTCCTCTTTCTTCTTGTCCTCTTCTTTCTTCCTTCCTTTAGCTCTCTCGATGTGGGCCAGCTGGTTCAGGAATAGTCCCCTTCCCCTCTGACACCTTCAAGGAGGAGAGTCCTTGAACATGCACATATTCACACTGATCCAGCGCTCAAGATAGGAAAACACCCGAGTGGCCAGTGACAAGCAGTGCCCTTCACATCAAAGGGCAATGCTGTGTGATCAAAACAGTGAAGGGGAGGGTAGGGACTAAATCAAAGTAGAGTTGGAGGGGGAAATAATGCACTCCACTCCCTGTGGTGCCCACCTCTCCCTGAACAACTCCAGGGTGTTGGTGGACACCGCGTGCTCCTTCTCCAAAGACACCCGGGTTCTCACTCCTGTTCTTTTTTTTCCCTATAACTCAGATTCATTTTTTATAGTCCAGTTTGTCTCAATATTTTTTACTCAAGCATTTTCCAGATGCGTTCCCATGGGTGGCTGCTGACAGAACCGATTACAATGCTGCTACTGGGTTCTCAGGGTAGAATAGTCTTCATTGCATAAATCAGCTTATCAGCGAGAATGGCCTAAGTTCACGAGAGGCTTGCAGAGTGCGCCACTTAAGTCACATCTCTGTAGCGCAACCATCCAGGCTAGTGGACTACAGAAAAAGTTCCATTTCACCACATGCAAAATCAATATTCTCAGAAAAGGGATTCTGTAATGACATTCATTGATACAGTTTCTAAACATGTTCAAAACCTGATATATATACCTGTAGAATACAAGCAGCACAAAGACATCTCCCAAACATCTGATCACTCTAAACATACTTGGGTCTTGAAAAAAAAGGTCAATCCTCCTCCCACCCTCCCCACCCACCCATCAGCAAGTTTCACTGATTACTAGAACAGATCCATTAAATGTAATAACACTGTATGGTCCTATTGATTCCTGTCTGTTGTTGAACCTTTATCTAATTTTATAAAGTGAGCAATTATTTTACACTCCTGTTCCTTTCTGTCAGCCAGGGCTCCCTGATTGGACCAGGTTAACAGCCCCAATCAGGGAACACATATTCTCAGAGGTCTACCTGACTGACCTCATTACAATCACTAAAGCCTAAATTTTTCTATAATGGAGAGCATCTTTACCATGGCAAAAATCCAGAAGAAACTGAGAATTGTAAGCCTCTCCCCTGAACCCAGCAATTTGTATTTTTGATTGGATTAGAGTCAATTCATTGTTTATGAATGTGCAGTTCCTGGAAAAAGCTGGCCATTGAAACAATTAGTTTCCACCATTGAAATCTTATTTTGGAGTGCCTGGTGTCTGAAACCGTGAGTGAGAAGTTTAAATGTGATAAGATCAGATCTGTTCACTATGCACTATTTTGGTTAGGGATGGCATCCCTTTGGAAAGTTGCAGTACATTTGTGGATATTGTCCCAGGACACCTTGAGGTGGTGGTCAAGGATCCTTTGTTGTGGGGAAGTGTGTTTTGGAATGGCTAAGTGTGGAGAAGACTGCACGTAAAGGTAAATAAACTAATTAGACCTGTCCAGTTTGTCAAGACTTGTCAAGAAAGATCAAATATTTATTTTTGTGAATGTGTTTTTTACAATGGAGTGTAACTACAATATATATAACTACCAAGAAATAAAACTATCTTTTTTCCTTCATGTGTATGGATACATAATGGTTTGCCACTGTAGGTGAAGGGGGAAAGGGTGGCATATCAAATAGGGACTACGTTGGTAGGTATAGAAGTGTAAGGGGCCATGGAGGTGGGTACATACAGATAGGGTGCCAGATATGATCTGGTCATGGGTAATGAGAACTAGGCAGAATGCGGCAATGGAGTTTGGGGGACCATGGGTGTAGGTAGGGACATAGTGGGTTTATATGCCGCACAGGAGTGTGTGCGATGAGAGGGAGGGTTGTTTTATGTTTTAATCTTTAGTTTTTAGTCTTTAACCTCAGTGCTGGAGTGCTTTCTGTCCAAAGTTTCCCTCACCTGACTCCCAAATCATTTTGTCCTTTGAGACTGAAAATAGGAAGTGTGGGTTGCTGTTTTTTTTTAAAGATCAAATTTGTGGTGCTGATAGTTCTCCTGCTTCTGTGAAACTGATGCAGAAAGGATTTATCGGGGGGGCACGGATTCTGCTTTGGGCAAAACCTTTTTGCAAACTTACCTTTCATAGAAAATAATTTCACTTAAATTCATCTATCTTTTTGCATAATTTTGATTGATCTGTTTATTTGCAGTTTCTCCTTTTTTTTAACTCTGAGAAGTATTACATGATGCAATTACATTGGTCTGATACAACTTTGATGATTTTCCATGAGAAAGTGAGGACTGCAGATCAGAGCTGAAAATGTGTTGCTGGAAAAGCGCAGGATGCTGCCTGACCTGCTGTGATTTTCCATGACTCATGACTAACGGTAATATCAATTGATTGGCCATTTCTGGGAAAGTTAGGAGACATCCTTTTTTAAGAATCATCTAAGGTGGAACTTACTGATTGGAAGAAAAGTGAGGAATATTCACTAGGTTTATTTCATTTTGGCCATGTGTTGATGTATACTAATTTTTAAGTAATGATATCTAAAATGACATTAAATAGACCGCTTATGGCTAATTTTTGATGAGGATTCTAACATCGAGATAACAACTAAGGGAAATATTCAATTTGTGTCTTGATTTTCTTTTGTGAAAACATGTTAAGATATGAGTACTTGGAATTTTTCATGCTTGTCTAGATCAGTAGTAAACCAGCATTAAATATGTGGATGACAAGAAGAGACTTTTAAATCAAAATAAATTGCACAAAACGATAGTATCTTTGAACCAATAAAGCCTATAAACATACTTTAAGTGGGTCTGTGTGTGTTAAATGGCCTGTGTTCTTTCTATAAGCATCAACATGAAAATGACTAAGACTGCAGAGTTTTCATGGAACTCATTTTGGTGATCCATTATTGAGTAGAATAGGTACATACATGATGAAAAGAAGACATTTCTAGGGCTTATTCATAATGAAAATTCTTGCATTTCTGCAGTTCAGATCCATTATGAGAATGCATAATTTGTGTGCTTATACTTTGACCCCTGCTCAAATACCCCTGAGTTCATGCCAATTATAGAGGCAGAACTCCAAGGCTCAGAATAAAGGTTAGTGGCAATAGTGCAGCTTGTTCAGTGCTGTCCTTGATCTCTCCCATGAAAATTGGAATATCTACAAAGTGTATTAGAAAATAATTTATTTTAATCATTTAAACTACTTTGCCTTCCTTTTGTGTATTCTAATAACTGTATTATGTCATGATGCACTGTACTAAAGCCTGTGAATTTGCAATTATTCTGCCAGGATTAAAATTTAACGACAAAACCACTTTTCCAGCTGAAGCAAAATAAACTTGTCAGAAATTGAATTTCTAACCCAGATCTATAATTTATTGAAACCCCAGCTGTTTACAATGATTTTGTGGCATCGATTCCACGCCTTGTCAAATATGAAAATGTGTTGCTGGAAAAGCGCAGCAGGTCAGGCAGCATCCAAGGAGCAGGAGACTCGACGTTTCGGGCATGAGCCCTTCTATTGTAGAGGGAGGAAGAGAGCTTCTTCAAGGAACATGCAGCAGCTGAATACAGAACAAAAGCAGAATACTCCCAAATTAATCTCAGAGGATAGAAACTGGATTGAAAACATCAGCTGGGGGGCGGGGGGGTGGTCTAAGTTTGGCATTGGGTTTGGACGTCAGTGTCATTTCCACTCACAGGCAATCACCTTCTCTTGCATATGCATGCGAAGGTAGTATAGTGCAGCTTCCTGAGGGAATGAGTAGAAAGTTCTCATATCTTTCTTAATATTGTAAGGTCTTGGAGTCACATTTAAAGAACATTCAGGCAGCCATTCACATGTTGCTAGACAGAAGATATGGGTTACATTCAACACAGCTAATCCATTTTTTTTTTCACTCTTAGTTCTTACTATCATTAACTCAGCTTTTCTTCTGTCCTGGCCTGCTATCCATAATCTCCTTATTTGCCTACCCCTTTCATAACACACCCCTTCCTTTGGGCATCATCTCTACCTATCTGCTCACCTCTCCCCAACCCCTCCCCCATTTCAGCTACAGCATAAGTACCACCTTACCTTTGCACCACCAAAATCCTGAGGTGTCACTGCCATGGAAAAAGGTGGCCTATGGCTCAGCAGGTCACAGGCTTGTTTTTGACTTTCTATATCCAATGTGTTTTGAAGTCAGGATTAATTGGGAGGAGTTGATGCACAGAGGTGTTAAATAGTACTGTGCATAAGTCACATGAAGTTAGCATGCATGCAATTCAGAAAGCAAACAGTATGATAATTCTCCAATGCCTTAGTAACAAAGACTAAGTATAGAAAAGCTTTGAAGGTGTTTTGAGACCTCATCAGGTGAACATTAATGAAGTTTCAACGTGTCTCACTCCTTGGAGGAAAGCTGTTCATTGAGAAGACTGGGTCTCTATTTCCTAAAGTTTGCCAATAAAAGGCCACCTCATTGAAGCATATAAAATTCTTCAAGAATTTAACAGAGTAATTGTCAGCCATGATCATATATCATGCTATGGTGGCTCAGTGGTTAGTACTGCTGTCTCACAAATCAGGGGATCCGGGTTTGATTCCAGCCTTGGGTTACTGACTCTGTGGCTTTTGAATAACCTCCCTTTGTCTGCATAGGTTTCCTCCCATGGTCCAAAGGTGTGCAGGCTGGGTGACTCCATAGGGTAGGCTAGGTGCATCAGCCATTGTATAATGTGGGGTTACAGGGACAGGATAGAGATTTAGGTCGGAAACTCTTCAGAGGGTCAGTGCTGACTCAATGGGCTGAATGGCCTCTTTCTGCACTGTAGGGATACTGTGACTAAGTAACATGCATTCAGTTCACTTGAACATCCACAGGGTATTTAATAGCTCAGACAATAATTAGCAGGTACAGATAATTATTTATGCACCCTCTTTCAAACAGATGAGAATTTGTCACATATTTCCATCCTGGTCATTGGCTCATTAGCATATTCAATACACAGTTCTTAAAGAAAAACACAACATCACTTCTTTTTACTTAGCAAAACATGTGCACAAAGTGAAAAACGTAATTTAAATTGCTACAAAAGCTAGAATTGAAACATTTAAAAGTTTAAGACTGTGTCTGTACGACATTTAGATGGTATGAAAATCTTCCTGGATTTTATGATGGTATAGCATTACCAGAGATCTAAACTTCATCCTCTGATGTTCTCAACTTTGTAGTTGTGTTGGAGTTTTACATATTACGAACATGTTGGTTGTTGTCATTATAGATTCCACACCTTCATTTTCTAAATGTGTCTTTGTGCTCATTTTCTGGAGCAGCTGAAGACATGCATTGACTTCTGTTTTTCTTCAGTTTCGCTCCATTTGGTGCCGTAATTTTGTCACTCAGATTCATGGGGCATGGATGAGATGAATAGCCAAGATCGCTTGGAGGAATCCTTGGAGGGCATAGATTTAAGGTGAGAGGGGAAACGTTTAAAGAGGACTCGAGGAGCAACTTTTTCACACGGAAGGCAGTATGTATATGGGCTGATTGAGAAAGTGGTAGAGGCTGGTACAATTACAACATTAAAAGTCATTTGGACAAGTATGTGGATAGGTAAGGATGAGAGGGATATGGTAAAAGCAATGACTGCAGATGCTGGAAACCAGAGTCTAGATTAGAGTGGTGCTGGAAAAGCACAGCAGTTCAGGCAACATTCGAGGAGCAGTAAAATCAATGTTTTGGGCAAAAGCCCTTCGTCAGGAAGGGATATGGGCCAAATGCAGCCAAATGGGACTCGTTCATTATACGGAATCTGGTCAGCATGGAGGAGTTGCGCCAAAGGGCCTGTTTCCATGCTGTATGAGTCTTTGACTTTTCCAAGTGACAGATGTGAACAAATGGTAAGGATTGATTCATTCCATAAGTTCTTCCAACCATTAAGTTTCTGAATGTTGGTCTCCACACAGTGAAATTCTACAGATCACTTTTTTTTCTGCTGTTAGGAAGATTCTGCCCTTGGTTTCTTGCACACATATGAATTATCTTCTGGAAATGGTATTGGTGAGAAAGAAATGATGGCAACATCAATTCTATTCAGCCAGCCACAAGAAGAATCTGACTATAATAATAAGTGTACTTTCATCTTATCCATTATTTTAATTATGGCTGATTTGCCTTTAAAATCTAGCAAATTTAACTAATCTGACAAGGCAATTGCAGGTCTTTTTCATCAGTTAGTATCACATGTTTGTCTTATAATTTCTGTATTCACTACAGTGAGAAAACATTTTGGTAATTGAAAACTATTCATGTAACCAAGAAATCTTGTCAGTGTTTAACGAACGCAAAATACCGTTTGATGGAAACAACGTATTGAGTATTTTGAAATATCAAGGCCATAGCGATTCATATGGCAGTTTATGTAGACGTGGGGAGAATGTCCACATTCATTAACTGAGCCTTTGGGAAGGTCACTGGAAAATTAATATTGTATCAGATGCAAAAAGTACAGATGTAAAAACACAATGTTATCCGTATATTGTATCTTCTTGTACTGGGAGTTAAATTTGCCAAATATTTCTGGTTGACCACTAACTTGTGAAGAACATTGAATATGAAACTTAATCAACTTGAATTTTTAAATTTGCAGAAGATGTGGAGTAGGAGTACTTGCTTTATTCCTTGCTCATGTGATTTTTCAGACTGTGTGGGCTATGTCCCTTCCAACAAAGCCTGCATTGATATAAATATTCAATGTAGTGATATGGTGAAAGTTCTTGATCCAAGAATAAATGAATATCGAGTGCCTCTGTGATATCCCAATTTTCACAATTGTGTTATAGAATTCAAAAGCAAGCATTCTTTTTGAAACATGTCGCAACATCTTGATATATTTAGCTGAACAGCTAGAATGCCATCTAGAAAGAGATTTCATTTATTTGATACATTTAATGGCCTCGGGACATCCTGAAAACACTTGGCGTGTGTGATCACTGTTGTAATGAAGCAGCCATAATATCCCCTAACATATCATCATCTCAACTGGGATTGCCAGGTTTATTCTCATTGAATTGTGGTTTTTATAACTATTCATTTTTTATTGTTTAATATGTAGCTGAGCTCCATGAAATTGAAAACACAAGTTAACTTGATCATTTGTCGAACAAGTTTGGGTATTTATCAGCATTTAGGTTATACAATTCAATTGCACATGCTGCTACAAATACATACCTGTGATTTCTGCCTGTGCCGTTAATTTAACACGGGCTGGAAAGTGATGCAGAGTCTCATGATCTTCATCTCTCTTGCAGCCTCATGGCAGGATGAAGCCACAGTAAGGTGTGTTCCAAATAAAGTTAATGCTACCCTTGGATCCATTTGCCACTTCTCAGCCCAGCACTGCAATTATTCTTTAGCAGCACAACAAGATCAAAAATATTATGCTACCTTCCTGGCTAATTTAAGACTCTCTCCAGGACTGTAAGTGTGTCCGTGCACTTGCAGTCCCGCACATCGCAAAATATGTGGAAGTTCTGCTAGATTGATGTCACGAGGAATGACTAATGAGACACCAGAGTTCCAAACTTGGCTAGTTTGTCTTGGTAATGACCATTCCTGAAAAACAACATGACGCAGCACACAGTAATAATCTGTAAGGAGCTAGACATTTGAGTTGTACACAATTGAAATTCAGGGAATGTTTGCCATTGGAAAGTGACTGAAAGCATTCTGGAATGCTTTTGGATGCAGTTTGATGAACATAGAACGTAGAACGTTGCAGTTCAGTACAAGCCATTCAGTCCTAGATGTTGTGCCAACTGGTGAAATTAAACTGATGCCCACCTAACCTAAACCTTTCCATTATTATCCATATGTATGTCTAATGCCCATTTAAATGCCCTTAACGTCGGCGCGTCTACTACTGTTTTAGGCAAGCCATTCCACATCCCTGCTACTCTCTGAGTAAAGAAACTACCCCTGATATCTGTCTTAGATCTATCACCCCTCAATGTAAAGCTATGTCTACTAATGTTAGCCTTCACCATCCGAGGAAAAATGCTCTAACTGCCCACCCTATCTAAGCCACTGATTATCCTATATGTCTCAATTAAGTCACCTCTCAACCTTCTTCTCTCCAACGAAACAGCCTCAGTTCCCTCAGCCTTTCCTCGTAAGACCTTCCCTCCATACCAGGCAACATCCTTGTAAATCTCCTCTGAACCCTTTCCAAAACTTCCACATCCTTCCTATAATGCGGTGACTAGAACTGCACACTATACTCCAGGTGTGACCTTGCTAGAAGCCATTACCTCGTGGCTCCAAAACTCAATCCCCCTATCAATAAACGCCAACACACCATATGCCTTCTTAACAACTCTATCACCTGGGTGGCAACTTTCATGGATTTATGCACCTGGACACCGAGATCTCTCTGTTCATCTACACTGCCAAGAATTATACCATTAGCCCAGTACTCTGCATTCCGGTCACTTCTTCTGAAATGAACTGCCTCACACTATCTGCATTGAGCTCCATTTGCCACTTCTCAGCCCAGCTCTGCAGCTTATCTATGTCCCTCTGTAACCCACAACATCTTTCGGCACTATCCACAACTTTGCCAACCTTAGTGTCATCCACAAATTTACTAACCCACCATTCTATGCCCACATCCAGATCATTTATAAAAATAACAAACAGTAATGGCCCCAAAACAAATCCTTATGGCACACCATTGGTGACTGAGCTCCAGGATAAATATTTCCCATTAACCATTACCCTCTGTCTTCTTTCAGCTCACCAATTTCTGATCCAAACCACTAAATCACCCTCAATCCCATGCCTCCATATTTTCTGCAATGGCCTCCCATTAGGAATCTTATCAAACACTTTACTGAAATCCATATACACCACATCAACCACCTTACCCTCATCCACCTGTTTGGTCATGATCTCAAAGAACTCAATAAGGTTGTGAGTCACGAGCTACCCTTCACAAAACCGTGTTGACTATCCCTAATCAACTTATTCCTCTCTGGATGATTACAAATCTTATCTCTTTAAACCTTTTCGAACACTTTACCCACAACTGAAGTAAGGCTCACTGGTCTATAATTGCTAGGGTATTCTCTACTCCCCTTCTTGAACAAGAGAACAATATTTGCTATTCTCTAGTCTTCTGGCACTATTCTTGTAGACAATGACAGCATAAAGATCAAAGTCAAAGGCTCTGCAATCTCCTCCATGGTATCCCAGACAATCCAAGGATAAATCCTATCTAGCCCCGGGGTTTTATCTATTTTCAGATCTTCCAAAGTTGCTAAAACCTCCTCTTTGTCAACCTCAATCCCATCTAATTTTGTAGCCTGTATCTCCGTATTCTCACTAACATTACCTTTTTACAATGTGAATACTGAAGAAATATATTTATCAAGTGCTTCCTCTATGTCCTCCGATTCCATACACAACTTTCCACTTCTATCTTTGATTGGCCCTAATCTTACTCTAGTCATTCTTTTATTCCTGATATACCTATAGAAGGCTTCAGGGTTTTCCTTGATTCCATCTGCCAACAACTTCTCATGTCCCCTCCTAGCTCTTTTTAGCCCTCTTTTTAGATCTTTTCTGGCTAACTTATAACTCTCAAGCCTTCATGCCTCATCCTCACATAAGCCTTCCTCTTAACAAGACCTTCAACATCTTTAGCAAATCATGGCTTCCTCTCTTGATAACTACCTCCCTGCCTGATAGATATATACTTATCAAGGACCCGCAGTAGCTGTTCCTTGAATAAGCTCCACATTTCAAGAGGGTCCATCCCCAAAAGTTTCCTTCCCTATCCTATGCATCCTAAATCTTGCCTAATTGCATCATAATTGCCTTTCCCCAGTTACGCATCTTTCCCTATCCCTGCCTATTATAAACATAACCGAATTATGGTCACTATCACCAAAGTGCTCACCTACTTCCAAATCTAGCACCTGGCTGAGTTCATTTCCCAGTACCAAATCCAATATGGCCTCACTCCTTGTCTACATGGCCTGTCTACATACTGTGTCAGAAAACATTCCTGTGCACATTGAACAAAAACTGACCCATCTAAATTACTTGAACTATTGTATTCCCAGTCAACATTGGGGATAACCTCCTCTGCCTCCTGAATGATCCAAAGTTCATCCAACTCCAGCTCCAGTTCCCTAACACAGTTCTTAAGGAGCTAGAGTTGGCTGCACTTCCCACAAATGAAGTCAGCAGGGTCACTAATGGTGACCTTTACCTCCACATTCTGCAGGAGGAACATTCAACTGCCCTAACCTCCATTCCCGCTATTCTAAATTCCCAAACAGACTGCTGGAAAAAAAATGAACATGGAAAAAAAACATGTGTGACCTTGCTAATTGACATACAGAACATTTTTTTGGTTAGAAGAGGAGGATGGATGGGAGACACTATCCGGGTAGTGTTTCAGGTAAAGCATCCGCCCAAATGTGTTACCTCGTGACCTCTCCGACTGCGTCTGAAACTAAAATAAATTTAAACCGTATACTCATGTATCCCAAAAGACTCCACTGCTCCTTGGAGACCTTGTGACCTCACCGATTGCGTTCAGGAAATGGACTTCCTGCATTTGCCCACGGTTGTGCTGTACCCTCACAGGGATATCGAATAAGTAGTCCAAACAAAGGCAGACAAGAAGTATGGTGGCCACACCGACAATGCCTCTGGATCTGCAACAATAAAAGGGCATAGAGTAGAGGCTGCAGAGAGGACAATCTTGCACAATGCCCTCTATCTACTTGGAGCCAGATTCCTAAGAGAGTTGCTTGGCAGACTAGCCAATATATTCAGCAACACCACATGGAAGAGGCATTTTCTGTGCTGAACCTTTAATTGCCTCATCTCCTGGATAAAGAGAAGCTTTTTGGGTGCCTTGACGGCAGGAAACCAGAAAGGTAAGCTTGGTGTGAGGGAGGAGGGACCGGGTGGGAATAAAAAGGCCCATGATCACACCGTCAACTGTTTGAAAATTATTTCCTATAGCGGAATGGCAGTGAACTGGGATTGAAGCCAGGACATAAGACAGAAAGATGCCATCAACTTTAATGTTCTCAATGGTGATAAACGCAATAGATCCCAATGACAATGACCCTATGGTGTGGAGAACCGTCTTGTGAATAGGGCCTAGGAGATACAGGAGTTCTTGTGAACATGCATTCACTGAGATTTATCATCTGTCTGAAGTTATTGAAACTATTTGGGGAAATGCTGCTTATTTTTTCAGATTGCAGGAATTCATCTTCCTGTCCCATTGTCCTCATTCCCTTCTGATGATAGTTCTTGAGGGTCCTTTAAATCCTGCAGGGCCATTAAGTTTTCCCCAGCCCACCTGCACTAGCCATTACATCGGTCATCCTGGGCTCTCTGGTACACTCTGGTAGCTAGTTTTTCTTAAGAAAGAGCAGGTTGCATTTAATGTATGATATGCCACAATGCCGCCAGGAATGTCTGCTGACTGGACAGCCCTAATAGCATTGAAGAAGTAAGATTAGGAATGGAGGCACACCAGTTAACATTGCAATTGTTTAAATGGGGTGAATAGATGAATCTAGTGCCTTTCTCAAATTGATCTGAACAGATGTGGGGAAATTGTAAATTTCAATTACATCCCAGCAGAAAAGACATGGCTTATGAAGTTCTTGCTGGTGGAATTTTAAATTTACCTGTTGACTGTAAGTTTCATCAAGAAAAGAGTGAGAATTCAAAAAATGGTCAGGAAAAGATAAATTGACAGGTGGATAGAATGATTCCCTTCTTTAGCTTTTCCTCATTTGGCTGTAGGAGGGGATTTTTCCCATTTTTGAAAAAATAGATATTTTGCCATTTTGCTGAATGTTTAACTCTATACATTTGTGTGACTGTAAAAGTCACGGTTAGGTTGTCTCGAGTTTTTTTTTATGTAAATTTTCTTTATTATATTTAACCTGGTCAAAGAAAATAGTTGAAATACTCCAACCTTCACACACAAATACAAATAAGTCACGGTGAGGGAAAATATCTCATAAACTTTAAAATCCAGCAAAGTAGAAGGATATTTGGCTTTTGACAATTAATGATGTGGATGGTTTCAGCAAAAACTGAGTTGTCCTCAGTATGACAACAAGGTGGTTTCAAGATGTAAACAGACAATTTTACTGTTCTTTTGAAGACAGCAGTTGCTGGGTACAGCTCTATTTTAAAAAAAGAGCTGACTGTGGCACTAGAATCAGGAAAAGCCATGGGACAAGTTTTGAAACTTACAAGTTGTCTAGAGAGAGAAAGAGACTTGTACAGGTATCTTACCATTTCAGTATTTTATGTCCTTCTCCTGGTCTTCAGACAAAAAAAAAGTTATTTAAACATCCAAAGGGGGTGATTGGCTAGTCACATGATGGTCCCTTTCCCAACTGCCTGGTTACCTTAAGTATAGTTTTGGAATAGTGAATTCCAGATGCATGGCCTATATGATTAGATTGTGTCGAGCCCATTCTTTTCATAGCCTGAATCACATTATTTAAGTGATTGGGTCTAATGATTCATTTACACTCAGAGTCATACAGCATGGAAACAGCTGCTTAGACCAACTCACCCATGCTGACCAGGTTTCCTAAGCTGAACTTAGGGCGGCACGGTGGCACAGTGGTTAGCACTGCTGCCTCACAGCGCCTGAGACCCGGGTTCAATTCCCGACTCAGGTGACTGACTGTGTGGAGTTTGTACGTTCTCCCCGTGTCTGCGTGGGTTTCCTTCCACAGTCACAAAGATGTGCGGGTCAGGTGAATTGACCATGCTAAATTGCCCGTAGTGTTAGGTAAGGGGTATGGGTGGGTTGCGGGTCGGTGTGGACTAGTTGGGCCGAAGGGCCTGTTTCCACACTGTAAATCTAGTCTTGTTTGGCCCATATTCTTCTAAACCTTTCCTATCCATGTACCTCTCCAAATGTCTTTTAAATGTTGTAACTGTATCTGCCACTACCACTGTTGCAGGACCTACACAGTTCACGGTAAGGTACTGGGGAATGTTTCTGCACGGAGAGACCTGGGGCACATGAGCATAGTTCCTTGAAAGTGGCATCACGGTTAGACAGGGAGATGAAGAAAGTGTTTGGCATGCTTGCCTTCATCGGTCAGACCAGTGAGTATGGACGTTGCGATGTCATGTTACATGTTACCATGTCATGACACTGGTAAGGCCACATTTAGAGTACAATGTACAATTCTGGTCACCCTGCTATCGGAAGGATGTTATTAAACTGGAAAGGGTGCAAAATGATTTACAAGAATGTTATTGAGACTGGAAGGTTTGAGTTATAGTATCCAGGTAATTGTCTAGACACTTTGCTAATGGGATGAGAGAAAGTCTGTATTTGTCTTCTTCAAAATCATTGTTATTAGTGAGGTTCTGAGACAGACTATTACCACTTTGATGGTTTTGGAATACAGAAAATACAGTAATGTAAATTAAACAAAGAACTATAGATGCTTGAAAACTGAAACAAAAATATAAATTGTTGAAGAAAATCAACAGATCTAGCAGCATCTGTGAAGAGAATTTAGAGTTAAAGTTGTTTTCTTCCCTCGAATGGGGGATTTCAAGACTAGGGGCAAATCTTTTACACAGAGGGTAGCTCATGCATGAATTGAACTTCCTGAGAAAGTGGTGGATGTGGGCTCAACGATTATGAAGATGTGGGTGTACTGTACTTTTCAGAAAGTTAGAGGCTAGAAGAAATATGTGACAGCACCAAGTGTTCTCAATAAGAAACAATGTAACACTTGCTCGTAAGCTAGATTAGCTGGGTTACTTGGAAACGACAAAACAGATTCGAATTAGGCCAATCCGAAAAATACCAAACTCCAATCCAGTTTGAATTTAGTATATTGATGATCTTAAAATCCAATGACATAATCTAATGCTTTGGGGCTATAAGACAGGGGAAAATTGAACAGTTGAGGAGAGAACTGCCAAGCTACCAGCGTGTAAAGACTGCCTGAAAAATAGCTTTCTTAAAAGGTACCTTTATCAATCAGTTAACTGTGAAGCAGAGCCCCCAAAAAGGAGAAAAGAAGACAGGAAAACCGAGAAAACTGTAAGCTACCTGGTTTTGAGAGAAGAAGTTTTGTTTTATAAATCTGACCTAGGAGTTTTATCGGACTAGTATTGTAGAAAGAGAAGGTAAAAGATAGATTAGAGGAAGGACTTGTAGATAGTTGTTAGTTAAATATTCTCCATTATACTTTAAAAAATAAGGTTGTTAATTTTTACTTTAAATAGTGTTTGGCCTCTCAAATTTTCACAGATTACTGCACAGGATAAATCTTTCCTGTGTATTTGGTTTACAGTAAGCAGGAGAGTTTACCCTGTTTCATAACACAATTACAATGTTTAAAAGTATTTTGGGTAAGCATTGTGAAGGGATATGGGCCAGGAGCAGGCAGGTGGGATTAGTTCCAGTTGGATTATGTTGGCATGGACTCGTAGGACCGAAAGAGTCTGTTTCTGTGGATGTATGACTCTACAACGTTTCAAATCTATTGCTTCAGAACAGTTTCAAAGATTTTTGACTATAATTTCAAGTCCTGATATGTCATTTCAGTCTCCTTTTTTAAAAGGAAGAAAATAATTGATAGTTTCCACCCAATAAATTCATAGGTATTTCTCTTAAACACTGCTTCATTACAATTGCTAGTGAATTGAAAACTGGCAAGACACATCCAGCTTGATGACCTGCATGTAAAACTAAGAAGTGAAGCATCAGTCTGAAGACGTAAGTCACATTCAAGTTTCAGAAGGATGATTATTGTTCTTCTTGAGATCAACAACCATTTGTGTGAAATTATGTTCTGTTTTTTTTAAGCTTTGGTATTAGTCCATCTATTTTAACAGCGGAAAGGAATTACAGTCAAACCCACCAAACTTTTTGATGCTTGTATCCTACACTATAATTTCAGGGCCATTATTTCCAATTTGAAAGGGCTTTATCATCTGCCAGACAAAGACGCAGGACTTGAAATTACAGCTCAGAACACAGCAACAGCATTTGAATGTTTGACAAGCTTGGCTGTAATTCCTTGGCCTTATTTAGATTAGACTTACAGTGTGGAAACAGGCCCTTCGGCCCAACAAGTCCACACCGACCCGCCGAAGCGAAACCCACCCATACCCCTACATTTACCCCTTACCTAACACTACGGGCAATTTAGCATAGCCAATTCACCTGACCCGCACATCTTTGTTACTGTGGGAGGAAACCGGAGCACCCGGAGGAAACCCACGCAGACACGGGGAGAACGTGCAAACTCCACACAGTCAGTCACCTGAGTCGGGAATTGAACCCGGGTCTCAGGTGCTGTGAGGCAGCAGTGCTAACCACTGTGCCACCGTGCCGCCCGTAGTTGGGCTTAAAGTAAATAGGTCAACATTTTAAATATTCATGAGCGAGTATTTTAGTGCATCTGTCGTAATCATTTTTTGTCTGAGTGTTAAGCTATTATTATTAGATAATGTCAAGCTCTGCCATTACCACTTACAGAATATCTTCGTTTGTTTGTAACTTCATCTCTCTCTTCCTCTGACTCTATCTCTGTTTCTCTATTCCTCGGTGTTTTCTCAAGTGACTTTCAAGAAGTATGAAAGTATGGTACGTTTTACTTGTTTTATTTCGTTCACTTCACTGGCAGATCTTGAGTTTGAGAAAAAATATATGAGTAAAGGAGAACACTAATCAGCCACCATCCACCACTGAAACCTATTGCCATTTCTTTTGTCACAAATAGACTTAACTATTCCAGTTGTCTCCTGGCTGTCTCACCATTGTTCACTTTCCACTGACTTCAGATCAGCCAAAATTCAACTGCCTATACTCTTTCCCACGCCAAGATCAACCATTCCTCCAATCTCAACAATCTCCATTGGTCTTGAGTCCTCATATCTCAAGTTTTAAATTCCCACGTTACGTTTAAATCCTGACATTGTGTTGCTCCTCCATTTCTTTAGTTAGGTGAAGTCCACGTCAGTGTAAGGAACTATGTCATAGTGATATCAAAGGCAGTTCCATGTGATCTGGTATCACCATGGCATAGCCTCCTTCACATGTGCAGCAATTCTTAGAGCAAAGGTTAGTTAAGCTTTTACTCCATATTTCTTTGTGATATTCAATTCCAACTTTCCATTCCTCTGACTTTGGCCTCGGAAGCATTATGTCCGTCCGTCAACTCCATATTGGTTAGTAGCTTGGAATCTTTGTCTAAGGAAAGTTGTAAAATCAACTCTTTATCTCCAACCTGGTGAATAGTGTGCTGTTTCCTTGTGTTGAAAAGTAGGGCCAAATTTTAGAATTCACTTCTGAGTTTACCATTTTCCTCATTCTTCCTATATTAATAGGGGTATGCAAATTCAAACTGTTATTGCAAGATCTCCTGTGCATTTACACCACCATGATTAACTGGTGAACTCAGGATAATGAGAGTTGGTTTAGCTCAGTTGGCTGGATGGTTGGTTTGTGGAGCAAACTGATGCCCATCATGTGGGCTCACTTCCTGCACTGGCTGAAGTTATCATGAAGGGCTGTCCCACTCAAACTCTCCCCTCACCTGAGGTGTACTCACCTTGGGGTTTAATCACCACCAGTAGTCTCTCTCTCTAATGGGAGAATGGCTCTGTAGGCTGGTAAAACTATGCTGACTTGACACAAGCATAGAGATTATTGTAAATAAAGAATAATATTTTGAATGATCAGATCTCAAGAAACTTCATCAGAGCCAGTTGCAGAATAAAATAAGTTTATCATAAGACAATATCAGAATGAGTATCTGTTTCCTTTAGGACCTTTATTGTTATTAGGTATGAATGATCATTTTGTGTCAAAATGATCATTATTTCCTGTCTGGCCTAACCAAGTAAATAATTCAATAGAATGGATATTTTAAAAGGGAATACTCTTGTTATTTCTAATTGGTGATCACCATATGTACAGGGAGAAGTGACAAACAGTTTTTTAAAAAACAATATTCTTGCACATACGTAGCTCAATATGGTGGCTCAGTGGTTAGCACTGCTGCCGCACACTGTCAGTGACCCAGACTCGATTCCCACCTCAGGCGACTGTCTGTGTGGTGTTTGCTCATTCTCCCCGTGTCTGCATGGATTTCCTCCTGGTGCTCCGGTTCCCTCCCACATTCAAAAGATGTGCAGGTCAGATGAATTGGTCATGCTAAATTGCCCATAGTGTTAGGTGCATTAATCAGGGCTAAAGATAGGGAAGGGGAATCGATGTGGGTGGGTTACTCTTCGGGGGGTTGGTGTGGACTTGCTGGGCCAAAGGATCTATTTCCATACTGTAGGGAATCTTATCATTATGAACACTCATTATAAATACCTATTGTTTATGCTCACTCCTAACATATTCATAAATAAAATGCAAATAGCAAAAGCAAGAAATGGATCAAAACAAGTCAGTCGGATATTAAGGGAGAATGGTGACATTGAAGAGGAAGAACGACTATATATGTCTCAGAAAAAAAAATTACAAGCAGAATTTCAAAGTCAGAATGGGCTAAAAGAAAAATACTAATGCATTATTGGCTTAGATATGCACTTGTGTTATTCTAATTATCTGATAAAACATCACTCCCTCCAGAAATGGCATCATATTCCAACACAGAGGAACCTTGATTATCTGAACGACACAGGCGGGGAGCATTTTGTTCAGATGATGTTTGGATTTTTGGATGTTCTGATAACCGAATATTCGTATAACACAGTTTAGCCAAGCATCAGGACCTTGCAATCTTGTTCAGATCATCCGAAATGTGGATAATCGGCATTCAGATAATCAAGGTTCCTGTGTAATCAATAAATTTGCATGGATCATCAAATTTTCACAAGTAGATCAAAAGCCCATGGATTCGCCCGCAATTCACTCATGCAAACATCCTAGACTTACTCAGCAACACCAAAGCAAAGGCTATTTATTGAAGCCATTTGAACTGTTGTTAAATCACGCTATCAAAAAACTCCATCTCAGTCATAATGCATGTTTCTTTTACAGACAAGTTCTAGATTTTTAAAAAATCCTTTCCCTTTTCTTTTTAAAAAAAATTCCATCACTCTTATCCTGCCTGGTAAGAGAAAGTAAGTTATGAAAGAAGGTACGAAAAAAAATTAGAACAAGACAGATCACGGGTACTATAAAATGTTTAAAATCATGAAACGATGGCACAAGGTAGATTAGCAGAATTTCCTGGCTATTGCTGTCTGTAAAGAGGGACAGTACCTGTAAGATTAGTGGTGGAGACAAAATCAATGTAAATGTTTAAGGGTCTGAATGGATTAATACTGAGAAATGCCTTCAGGACCATTCACCATGATATTGTCAAACGGACTTGTGGTCAAAACAACTTAAGAACTCAAAGGAGTAGGCTTTAACATCCAAATCTTCCTCATATTCTTTACAATGGAGTCTGGCATATCAATGCATCCTCTGACTAGTTGCTAACATGCAGTAAGCTACAGTTTCTTTTAGACAGACCAGCAAGTGGTTTTCCTCTATCACAAGAAGCCAAACATGCCCAGTTCATTCCTACAATTTAAGAGGACTGTGGCAGTGAACATTACCACATAGGAAGGTCCAATCTTAGTTTGAACCACAGACAACAAATTCTAGAAATTTGTGGTTCAAAAGCAATTTGAGCTGAAGAATGAGGAGAAAAAGTCCAACTCAACTAATTGAAGGCAATCATCCAAGCATGGGTTTACCAGCTAGCTGCAGATATGGCGTAATATTTATTATAGCCTGTGTATATGCGTATGTGTGTTAGTGTCAAGAGAGAGTGGTTAAAAAGCAGGTAGCAATTTGTTTCATTCTGCATGCTATGCAGCACCTCTCCACCAGAAACAGAACTGATTTAACACAGTTAAAAATCACACAATACCAGGTTGTAGTCCAACAGGTTTAATTGGAAGCACACTAGCTTTCGGAGCGATGCTCCTTCATCAGGTGACAATCGCTTGATGAAGGAGCATCGCTCCGAAAGCTAGTGTGCTTCCAATTAAACCTGTTGGACTATAACCTGGTGTTGTGAGATTTTTAACTGTGTACACCCCAGACTAACACCGGCATCTCCAAATCCTGATTTACATGTTTGGATCCCTGCCAGATGGGGAATACTGCAGAAGAGGCAGGAGGAATAAAGCAGCCTGGGAGGCTGCAATTGGTTTAATGGTAACATGGATAATACTGATCGAGATCTGGGATAGGGGTTGGTGAGGTGGCACAAAGAAAAATATGTGCATGTTGGGCTCAAAAGAAGTACTCCATATTTATCTTGGTCCACAAGTAGTGCTGAAAAAAAAGATTATTAACTTCTCCATGAAGCAGTTCTGATCTTGCTGCTGTTGACCCCAAGAATGATTACATGCTCCTTGCTCCACCTCTATTAAAACTGTTAAAAATCATAAAACATCAGGTTATAGTCCAACAAGTTTAATTGGAAGCACACTAGCTTTCGGAGTGACGCTCCTTCATCAGGTGATTGTGGAGGACTTGATCGTAACACAGAGTTTATAGCAAAAATTTGCAGTGTGATGTAACTGAAATTATACATTGAAAATTTGATTGTCTGTTAAGCCTTTCATCTGTTAGAATACAGTGATAGTTTCACTTCTTTCATGTGTAAATCACAAAACCCTTCTTTTTAAAGTTGCATTCTCAGGTTAGCTGCTAACAATGGTGATAGCTAGATAATATGTTGAAGGTGTTGGCCCCCTGTGTTCTCTGTCTATGACCTGATGTTTAGATTGATTCTAATCTAATAAGTGAGATAACAGTGTTTTACATAAATTCATGCAGTTTTTGAGCTCAGTGTTCTACATGAATATATGCAGTTTTTGAACAAAGCGCAATGAAATTCTGCAATACAAATTCACCACACAAAATATATGTGTGCATGTGGGTCTGTGTTTGTCTGTCTGGGGTAGGGGTTGTGAATGTGAGAATGTGTGTGTGTGTGTGTAGTGGGTGTAGAGTGTCTTAAGTCTGTGAGGGGATGCATGTGTGAGCGTGGGAGTGTGTGTGGGTGTCTGTGTGCGCGTCTGTGTGTACCTGTGACCAGGTGTATGTGAGAGTGTGTGTGTGTAGGAATATCTGTGTGTGTGTGTAGTACAATGGTGATCACCTGTAATGTGACGTGAACCCAAGGTCCCGGTTGTGCCCCTCCCTATGGGTACCGAACTTAGCTATCAGCCTCTGCTTGGCCACTTTCCTCTGCTGCCGGTCCCGAAGTCCACCTTGAAGTCACCTGAAGGTCCGAGGCTGAATGTCCTGGACCACTGAAGTGTTCCCCAACTGGGAGGGAACCCTCCTGTCTGTTGATTGTTGTGCGGTGCCCATTCATCCGTTGTCATAGCCTTTGCTTGGTTTCCCCAATGTACCATGCCTCCGGGCATCCTTGCCTGCAACGTATAAGATAGGCAACGTTGGCTGAGTCACATGAGTACCTGCCAGGTACAAGGTGGGAGGTGTTCCCACGCATACACACACTTTCTCACACTCACAACCCCCACCCCAGACAGACAGACACACAGACAAAGACCCACATGCACATATGTATTTTGTGTGGTGAATTTGTATTGCAGAGTTACATTGCACTTTGTTCAAAAACTGCATATATTCATGTAGAACTCTGAGCTCAAAGACTGCATGAATTTATGTAAAACACTGTTATCTCACTTATTAGATTAGAATCAATCTAAACATCAGGTCATAGACAGAGAACACAGGGGGCTAACACCTTTAACATATTGTCTAGCTATCACCATTGTTAGCAGCTAACCTGAGAATGCAACTTTAAAAAGAAGGGTTTTGTGATTTACACATGAAATAAGTGAAACTATCACTGCATTCTAACAGATGAAAGGCTAAACAGACAATCAAGTTTTCAACGTATAATTTCAGTTACATCACACTGCAAATTTTTGCTATAAATTCTGTGTTACGATTGAGTCCTCCACAATCACCTGATGAAGGAGCATCGCTCCGAAAGCTAGTGTGCTTCCAATTAAACCTGTTGGACTATAACTTGGTGTTGTGTGATTTTTATCTGTGTACACCCCAGTCCAACACCAGCATCTCCAAATCATGTCTATTAAAACTACAAGTATGTGGATTGATATCAGATTTTACGTTCTTTTAGTGTTCGACAATATGTTCCACTGGATATCTTATTTCTAATTCTTTGGCATAAAGCATCATCTGAACACTGGCAGGGGAAGGGACACGCACAATCAGATGGCTTTAATGGGACCTCACACATTTTCATTCCATTCATTTAAAGGCTGGAAAGTCAGAGCAGCCCCTTTGCAAAATTATGATTCTGCTACCTCAAGTTGCCACTTTGGACTACGTTTAAAGCAATGTTTTACCCTTGATATAAGAGACAAATGATTATCCTTTTAAATTCAGTTTAGATTTAAGGAGCTAATTGGGAACAGAGGGAAGGAGAGGGGCAGACATTTGTCTGTAATGAGGTACAACAGTTCGAAAGTACTTTTTTTGTTGTTGTAGGCTGTTGTTTCTGAGAACAATGCCCTGTTGCACTGGAGTTGGCACAACGCCTGTCCTGTGTTGAAACACAAGACTGTCATTGAAATTATAAGGATGAATCAAAGTTCAATTTGAGAGCTTCTATGCCTGGAATTTTGCACTAATTTCTGGCACCCATAGTCATTCTAAAGTTCTTCTGAAAATCTTAGCATAACACAATTTACTATACATTGGAATACGAAAAATGCTTCAAGATGGATCAGATAGTCAGTTATCCTTTGGACTGTAGCTCATAGGTTTTAAGTTTACAGTCTGTTCTGCAATATTGTGGTAGTTTCGTACTCGTGCAACCCCGTGTTATAAGATGATGTGCAATAGCAGCACTATTTAAACTAATGCGGCTGGAATTGTATTATAATCAATTACACGCTTTAAAATACACGCATTAGAAACAGTGTCCCCAATTCCTCAGTCAGGCTATAACAACTTCAGATTAACAAAATAAGTATTATAGAAGAAAGACCTACACATTTTTGTTTCAATTCTTGATTAGTTTTTGCTACAAAACTAAATTTACATTCCAACGAGACAGAAAGTTCATTAATTTTGAGTCTATTATACTACTTCACTGCATAATTTTCGATGTTTAAGTGTATTCTTTATGGCATTATTAACAGTAAATTTGCTAACATTATACTTCCACAACTAATTAAAAACATATCTTTCATTATCCAAATTAAAATCCAGAAAGACGAGCAATAAAGTGGACCGTTCCCTTAAATTATTGAATTGATTATAAAAAACCTCTGAAACATTAGCACAGCTATTCAACCTGAACGCTACATTAAATTTAAATCTTTGTAAAGGGAATTAATTAATAAACCTTCTTAATAATTAAAGCAAGCAAAAGTACCAGTGAGAGAATTTATGACATACAACCTCCTTCTAAGCTGCTGCCATTATGAAGGAATTCAGCAACAGTAAACAATATTGTACACAATAGGCCACTAACTGAATTTCCTCATATTTGTCTCCAACCAATGTGACCACAGTCTATCTACCATGATAAATATTTTCTGCATAACATCCAGTGCCCAGCTATTTGATGCTATTTACTTCTGGTCTGTTAAAAATATGCTGTTTGGAGGATTGCTTGAATTGTTATACAATATGGATAAATGGGGGCTCTTATGGTATAGTAGTGGTGTCCCTGCGGCTGGGCCAGAAGTCCCATATGCAGAGGAAGTGTCTCACAGCTTGCCTAACAGGCTGATTGAAAAACAACTTATGATCTGGATCAACAAATTTGATATTTCAACGTTAATTAATGGTAACTTGAGCTTTAAGCTCAAGACTACAAATTCCTATTCTTACTATTTAAAAACAGAAGTAATTCAGAACCGATCATTTCAAACAAATTTTGCAGATATGGTATTCTGGATCCTTTTGAGATAGAAGACTTTTCGGATTTTGCTCTCAGCCTCACAAACCTCCAGCACAATGAGAAGAAGGAAAATACAACAGTTATTTGCGAATACATTTTCCTAGATTTAATGACATGCTACCGATTGGTAAAATCAGCATTAATCTTCTTTCGTTCATAAGGAATAATGAATTGCTTTTCATGTCAATAGAAAAAGAGGCATGAAGAGAAGTGTTCCAAAATGAGCATTTAAAGTGCTCAGTCTCTGAGTTGCAATCTTGTGGCCTGTATGGACAGTTTCAGATGAGAATGAGAAAGGACATATCCCACTCCTCTGGTTGGATGGCCTTAAATCAATGTTAAAACTTCAACAGTTTCAATTCAAGCTGATTACTGAGGCTATTACATGCAATTTCATCAAACTATTAGTCAGTTAATCAGAATTTGCTGGAAGTTTACTTACAAAGTGAGCAAATCAAAATGTTTCAATCATTTAATTCTTCATGCACAATGACCAATTTATAAAATTAAGAAATTTATATGAAAATACTTTAAGCATTTTTCTACTTGAAATTTTGGGGGTATTTCAAAATTTGCTAACTCTTGTTTCTTCCTACTCAAAAATCACCTCCCCTGAAGATCTCAACAAACAGAATTGTAGAGTCATAGGATAGAATCTATTGCTGGAGGCAGAAAGAGCATTAAATTAGGTAAGGTGATGTTGTACCTGAACTCCACGTACCTGTTCTTACCTGTATCCTCCCTCCACTAGCATTTCGTTCTGGTTGGGAAGGCAAATTAACCATGAACTCTATTACAATTTGAGGGCCTTAGTGACCAATTAAGGATCAGGAAAGGGTTTCATCCCACCCAGTTTCCGATGGCTTGTTGTCATGTAATGCATGATAGGTTAAATTGTGTGAGCTGTTCCTCAGCTCGGGCAGGGGTGAAGCTAGGGGTGGGTTAAGGACTGCTCCTTGGTTAAAGCCAATCAGTATTTGCTCATTCAGGCTCACAACATTGAGAAGAGAGGTAGCCAGTGAGACCCACAATCTTACCTTCGATTCTGACCCTTCACAACACTGCAACCCCAGTCCCTATCATTACTGAACAGCAGCCTGGGTCCTCAGTAATACTGCTACATGGGAAAGGAGGACAGTTTCTTTCCAACAGCAGTCATGGCTTTACCTGAGTGCAGTAGTAATCAGTCTCTGAATCACTGCCAACTCTTGGCATGCAACACATTCACCACCAGGGTCTTGTTTTCAGAGAGAGACTACTGGTGGCTATGTGATTGCCATGTGCTTTAGTGGGCTTTCCTGAAAACAGGTGGCACTCATCTCTCACTGCCTCCCCAGACTTCAGGACAGAAGAAGATTCAGCTTACAACATGTAAGCTTGCTGGAAAATCTGATTAAGTTTTGCATCGTTCTTTGCACAAATTGGTTTTAAAATATCTCACCTTTATATTGTACTTTTTAAAAATACTTCCAGGATGTCCCAAAGAGCTTCAATTTAAAACAAAATACTGCAAAAGCTGGAAATCTGAAATAACTGACATGCTGGAAATGCTCAGCATGTCAGGCAGCATCTTTGAAGACTCAGAGATATAGAGTTAAAAGGTGAATTCTCCTTTTCCTGGTGAGGTGAAGGCAATGGCAAGTACAGTGATAATGTAGAATGAGAACAGAATAAAACCAAAGCTTTGATATTGATAAAATCTTTCCCAAATTTTCCCCTCAAGCTTTGAATGCAAACATCTGAATCTTTCCATTGAGCAGGAACTGCCTTATTTCCATGCATTTTCAGATCATTAAAACTTCAACACAACTTTTTACACTCCACTCCCAATTCTCCTCCCTCTACTGAGAACCTAGATAGTGCAACTTCTCGACAGGTGAAACAGAATGGGTATCTGGTATCTACAGTTCATCAAATGGATGTTTAAGATTATTATGTAACTGCTTCTGATCAATGTCCCTGCATGCTCCATGACTGCCATTTTCCTTGATGCCCTCCATACAGCTCAGCCACCAATTCAAACCTTCAACACTTTGCTTTGATGCTTAGGGGCACTCATGACTTGTGTGAACATATACATCGTTTTTGTGCTAACATCAGATAGTGCATCTTATTGCTCTTCACTGACTTTCTTTGCACTCATTCACTACGCTGCTTATTTGGAGGCTGTTACTGTCTGTTTGCTTCACTACGTTTTTAGCATATACTCACTTACTTTATCATTGGGACACAGGCTGCCAGCCATTGCTTAGCATACAAGGTCTTTATAATTCAGTTTCAAGGTGCAACTTTCACAGTTGAGTTTGCTGTTTAGCAGAAAGGGAGACAAAATTTGTGGTCGGGAGCCCAGAGTAATCAATCTATGAGCTAGATAGGGAATGGACATCTCATTGGAGGGCATTGTGCCACACCAATGTTACAGCTGTAGCACATGTAAGTAACATACATGGCAAGCATACTGCATGTGCTTTAATCAATTGGAGTTTTATTTTCGTGTTCCTTCGTGGGATGTGGGCATCCCTGGACAAGCCAGTATGTATTGCATTTAAGAGTCAAACACTTTGCTGTGTGTCTGGGAGTCATGTGTAGGCCAGTCCAGGTAAGGACAGCAGAGTTCCTTCCCCAGAGGGCATATTGAACAAGATTTTTTTAATGATAATCAGAACTGACTACATGGTCTCTATTAGGCTAGCTTTTAATAGATTTCACCATTTGCTGTGATGGGATTTGAACCCATGTTCCTAGAACACTTGCCTGGGTTTTTCAATACTTGTCCAGTTACATTACCACTACCCTACAGCTTCACAAGTGAAAGTCAAAAGGGAGCAGTCCTCAATAGGGTCAAGACAGACTACAGTCAGCTAGGGTTTACCATCAGAATCTATCAAGGGATCTGTCTGATTCCAGTGCAGTTGCTTTGTCCACCCAGAGTCCACGAATCTACGTCATTATTTGAGCCATGCTCAGTCCTGCAGATTAAATGCCAAGCAGCTGGGAAAACAGATAGTTCAGTTGGGATATTATGGAGGCATCAGTCTGGGGTTTGGGCTGTGGCTCAGTCCTACCATTCACTCTGGGGACTGAGCCTTCATCAATCCTGGGGTTGGTCAATAATGGGCAGTTTATGGATTCCTAGGAGAAGATGGCATCTTAAGTCTAGGAATTGGCTTCACTGTACTGGGTTGTTGAGGGAATGGTCATTAGGCTGATGGCAGTTTTAGATAATAGAATTGGACCTCATGGTGAAAGGGAAGGCATAGGGAGTTTTGGAAGGTGTAGCTGTCAAAGAGTTCTGGATAACTCTAATCTCGACATAAGGAAAATGTAAAGCCAACAACGTGGAAATTTGCAAAATCATAGTCTCTGGGATAGGTACATTAGTAGTAATGTAAAGATGCTCAATGAAAATGGAGGGAGTCAAAAAGGTCATCAGGTCCGCAGGTCAAGCACTAGAGGAGACAACATGAAAAATTGAAGGAAAGATGTTCTGCTTCAGTTATGCAAGACATTGGTGAGACAACATCTCAAATATCACATATGGCTTTGGTTTCCTTATTCAAAGAAGAGTTTTAGGAAGGTTTTAGATGTGTTGGTGCCATTTCAAAGCATGTTTACTGGATTGAGACTGAGAATGAGCAGATTGTCTTGTGAGGAAACATTAGACAGACTGGATTTGGTTTCACTCAAGTTTAGAAGAGTAAGGAATGGCTTGATTGAAGTATATAATATCTTGCAGAGCTTTGATAAAGTGGATGTGGAAAGGATACCTCCTTTAAACATGACTCATGACATCTTTATGAAATCATCAGAATGATGCGAAAGGAAAATAAAGTGCTTCCATTCATTTCATAATGGAACAGACCATATGCATCATTAAGATGAGGCTTCAATGCCTGAATTACTCCAGCAGAATCTTTGGTGTAGCTCAGGCAGTATCCTGTTTCATTGTGACATGCTGTGGCCTTCATAACTGAGCTGACACCGAGAGCATAATGCCCTGGATGGAGGACAAAATGGAGGATTGACAGCAACTTTCTGAGGCTGAAGGTGATGTTAAGTATCAGGATGTTCAGGGGGTACTGTCCAACACAACATGATAAACCAATGCATTGCAGAGCCTAAAAAGCCAGAGATGACTTCATAGCCACCACATTCATGATGAAAAGCTGGTAAGTAGCCCTCGTTTAGTGTGAAGGATTTGTGTATTTTTGCCGTCCTTGATCTTTTTTGTTGAGAAGAAATGTGATTTTATATATTATATCTCAGGTGATCCCACTTCAAAGTATCTACTGTATACATAAGTTGGCTCACATGCCTCTTAGGGGACAAGCAGCAGTGAGGCAAGTTAATAATGTTGTATGGTAAAGTGAGGTAGCCCTTAAGACATCCAACATGATATGACATCAGAGTGATGTCCAGTGAAGGCCCTTATGAAAGACTCTAGGTTGACAAGAATCGTAAGGAATCTCCCTTTGACCATTCCATCATTCGCAACCCCTCAATGTTTCAGACTGTTAAGTTCAAAACATATGGTGCTGGAAAAGCACAGCTGGTCAGACAGAATCTAAGAAGCAGGAGAGTCGATGTTTCGAGCATAAGCTCTTCATCAGGAATGAGTCATATTCCTGATGAAGAGCTTATGCTCGAAGCATTGACTGTTAAATTGCCTTGAAATACTTGAGGATCCTTCATGACAGCGATTAATCTCTGAATGGCACTGAAAGTCTGTAGCACTGACCTTTTAGCAGATGTTCACCGGGTGCCATTTGTGAGATAATTAATTGTAGAAGACAGGTAAATGTTTGCTTGTGCAGATTAAACTTGAGCTGCTGCTGGTGAAAGTAGGAGAACGGCATAGCACAATAACCTGCCTGGGTTGGCTGCCCATTGGGATCTCCCCATCACCACTCTTCTCTGTCCAGGTCAAATACTTTCACCTCCTAAGGAATGAGGAACCTGATGTCCAATATCACTCGATCAGCTTTTGCATCTCTCAGTTGTCATGGCCAGTTTTCTCTCTGCAATGAGACCAAGAGAGAGTTTCTGTCTGATGGAAGAGGATGAAGGAGTAATTGGGATAGAAGAGTGGTGTGTGTCTCAGTGAATGAAGTAGGAAGCACAAAGGACAGTTAGGTTTCAATCATTTAGGAGGATCAGTTAGGTGACAGACATACTGCACACAACTCTGAAAGAGAATTGCTGTCCATAAGCCTTGTTGAGAGGTGTGTGCAGTGGCAGAATTAGAATGAGTGTTGGCCCTGTGATTGTGAGATAGCAGAGAGAAGATGGTGGGACTTACCCTTGGAGAGTGCAGGAGATGATTGACCTTCTTGCTGCACTGCTAGGAATCCCTTTTGACTCTAGACATCTCACTGAACCATACTGCTATTTCTGTCCATGCTCGCTGGGTTTGGTGACAGCCTCTTTTGACAATTGATAGGGAGAAATAAAAGGATTGCTGTCACCTCTATCACCCTGTCCAGCATCACCTCCACTACCCTGCCCTGGGGGTAAGTCTCGTTTTCTGCTGGGAACTCTGTTTAGTTATTGGACTTGAACACCATTATATGAAGGATAGTTTCTGGCATGCGTTATCTGAAATGGTGTGTGGCTGGGCTTTTAAAATGGCATCAGAGATTTTTAAGCTGAAAGATATTGACTCTGTCTCTGCTGTGATGTGATTCCCTGAGAGATATATTCATTGCGTAATTCAAGGGGTGAGAAATTGATGATTGCATGAAAAACTTCACTCTGGGCCATGGAAGACTAGAATCTAAGAAACTCATTCTTTACTGCACTTTGGGCTGAATTTACCATTTGCGATCAATGTTTAGAATTGATCATGACCTTTTAGCAGAGCTAAATTACTTCTAAAATGTTGTTTGGAAAACCACTTAACTTGACGTCCAAATAGTCACCTTGAAATTCAAATTTAACAGCATGACTTGACTCATTTGATTCTACCTCAATTCTCAGAGGAAAATTGCAGGTTCAAGTTTCCTTCCAGAGTTTGAGTACATAAATGTGGCTGATACTACACTGAAATATGAGATGAAACATGCTTTTTTAAAAGGCTACAAGTGATCACATTTACTGCATAAGGAAGAATTGTGAGGTGTTGTGGCTAATGGTCATCTCTTTGATTAGATTGGATTCCCCACAGTGCGGAAACAGCCCTTCAGCCCAACCAGTCCACACTGACCCTCCAAAAGGTAACCCACACAGATCCATTCCCCTCTAATGCACCAAACACCATGAACAATTTAGCATGGCCAGTTCACCTGACGTGAACATCTTTGGACTGTGGAAGGAAACCCGAGCTCCCAGAGGAAGCCCACGCAGACACGGGGAGAATGTGAGACCCTGGAGCTGTGAGGCAGCAGTGCTAACCGTTGAGCCACCGTGCCACCCTCTTAACCAACATGAGCAAAACCATCATTCATTGCATTGATGTTTTGGGGACTTCGCTGTGCACTAATGGTTTGAAATGGTTACTTACAAAATAACAATGACTCACATTGTCATTTATTAGTTGCAGAATATTATGTGATATCTTGAAATATTTTGTACAAGAAATTGGATGTATGACCTTGTGCTGCTAAGAATCTTGAAAGTGTAAAATTCATTAAAGGTGGCAGGACAGATAGAGAACTTTTGTTGAATGCAGCTTTTCTTGACTAGATGCATAAGGTATAGGAGCAGACAAATTACATTAAACTAATAAGATACACCAGTTAAACCTCAGCTGGATTATTGCTTCTGGTTCTGAGCACCAAGACTTTAAGAAGGATATAAATGCATTAGAGAGTGTACAGAAGAGGTTTACCAGAATGGTTCCACTGATCAGATGCTTCATTAATGAGGATAGAATGGAGAAGTCAATGCTGTTCTCCTTGGAGAGGTATAGGTTAAGGGGAGGCCTGACAGAACTTTCCAAATCATGAGAAGTCTTGACAGCGTAGACCAAAGGTCACAGATTTAAAGAGTTTTACAAAAGAAGCAGATTTGAGGTGGAAAAAGACTTTTTCGTATAATGAGTAGTTACGGTCTGGAATGCATTACCTGGTTGAGGAAAGTTCAGTTGAGGCAGTCATTTCCAGATGATTATTTGAATGTGGACAGTTATAGGAAAAAGGGAGGGCGATGCCTCTAAGTTAAAATGTTCCCAGTGCTAATGCAGGCACAATAGGCTGAAATCATCTTTCTGCACCATAACAGTTCTGTGAATGCAGACTGTACCATTTGGACATAGGCAGCAGCAGCTTGCATGACTGACTGACAAGCAACAGCAAGAACATTTACTGATCAGTGGGATGACAAGTACAGTGCTTCTGATAAAGGACAGTAGCCATTATAATTCACATAGGACAAAACCTTAGCAATCCTAGTTACCTGCTGGAGGACAAATTGCTGGACGATTGTGCTAGTCTGCAGCACACAGTCATTGGCTGGATGTTCCTTGTGCTGCCACCAGATGCTATAACATAGTTGCATCCAGTGTTTGCAAATGGATTTGCCAATCATTTTCACATTGAATAGATTACAAATTCTCTGCAAGATATTGGACTAAATTAGTGCTGGGTTCATAGATACTCCTTGACATTGATAGTTGACCTTTTAAGAGTTTTTTGCAATGCACTGATGTGTTTTGCTATTCATATCCATCAATGAACTTCTGTATGCTGTCTCATTGGAGTGTTTGATTGGACTTCTGCAGCTGAATTGCTGCGCAATATTCATTTTAGAAAAGCTGCCACATGTGTTATCATTTCTACTTGGTCTAGCTGATTCCATTAATGTCTGATGTGTCACAGCATTCAGATTACACCCCTAAGCTATCCTCTAATGTTTGTGCAGTACCAATATTTGAGTTGTTGGCAGTAAGTGTGAAATCAAATGACAATGCTTCATTCTCGTTCTCTTCTTGTCTGACCACTGCTTTGCATAGGTTGCATCTCTTGGATATCTGAAAGGAAAAAAAGGTCATAGGTGACAGGTGTGGAAAGTGAAATGGGAAAATAAGACGTGTATACTTGCATTTTCGGCATCATGTAAATTCAAAGAGATTGTGGGATGGGGCAAAAGTGGAAAGTGAGACATTTCCTACTCCTGCCTTTCTTTGTGTGCGACAAAGTTCTGCAAGAGAAAAGAAATTCTAGAAGTGAGAATGGTGTATTCTGCTTCGGTTATGTAGCTGTCATGGCTGTGAGAGGTGGGTATAAGGTTTGCAGAAGTGTTAAGCATGTGAGAGTGAAATGAAGCAAATTAATGTTAAGCATGAGTCCAGACTGATAGAGTTTGTGGTAAGTGATGATCAGGCTGTCGTGCATTGAGCAGTGTCTGAGGCTAGTGGTGCATTTGTTAAGATACGACGTATGAAGATGTATTGACTGACTTTGACCACTCCTGTGAGGTCACTGACCTTTTAGGGAATGCTATCCAGGATGTTCATGGCTTGAAACAACTAAAAATAGAAACTGTTGGAGAAACTCAACAGGTCTGGCAGCATCTGAGAGGAGAAAAAATGTTAACATTTCGAGTCCAGTATTCAGTCCAGATGTTCTATAGAAGGTCACAGAACTTGAGAAGTTAACTCTTGTTTTCTCTTCACAGATGCTTTCGGACTTGCTGAATTTCTCCAGCAATTTCTGTTTCTGCTTATTTTTTGGATCACCACCATCCATGGTTCTTTATTATGTTTTCATAGCTCGGAACTAGCTTTCATCTCCATGACTCTCTCCATCTACTATCTTCGAAATGTATGTCAAGACAGCCTCCCTACAAGACATCTTTTCTTGTTTCTGTCTCCACCTATGCTTCCAGTTTGGCGTAAAACACTCTTAAAATCTACTTGATCGCATATTGTGTCATTTGTCACTGTTTTCTCGGTGAAATTCCTCTACATCTTCTCCAACTAAACTATATCTCTCCTTTAAAGTTAGTTTCAAACAATGTAGACCTCTTCAAGTGGTGCTCAAAGGTCACATCCATTAGATCCTATTTGTTATGTGCAGAAAGTAAACAGCACAGTTAGTCTCAGTTACACACGTGATGATGTCTCAAAGTTGAAATGCTGCCTGCAATTATATGCACAGATGAATGATAATCCTGCAATGCAACCTTAAATCCATTTTTAGGGCTGTGTCTATACGTATATAGCCTAATCACGTATCAATTCACACTGGTATGAGATGCACTCAGACCAGGTAATGACTAAAGAATATTCATAAACCAGTTGGATTTTCACAACAATCTAACAACATCATGACCAGTTTTATTCTGATAGCAGAATGTTTTGTTTCTACTGAACTCCATGATCAATGTAGGATTTATTCTCGTATTTTAGTAATCAAGCCTTTGGAGTACTAGTCCAGTAATACAGCAATTGTTGTGACTACCAAAGCAGCAAGCTGAAAATCTGAAATAGAACATGCCAAAAATTCTGAACATGCTAGCAGCATCCATGGAGAAAGAAATAGAGTTTGCCAATTCAGCTCTATATGGCTCTATCGAAACTCCAACCCCATGCCAGATTTGGAATTGGGGATGCTGGGGTGAGCCTGTGACTTCTTCCTTTAGGCTCCTTGTGGGAACATTACCATCGTGGGTCTGTTGTGTATTTACCATAAGATGCATTTTCTATCAACTGCTGAATGGGCTCAGTGGACCCAGAAGTCACAGTCAGTTTCAGTTCCGTTAGTTTGTGATTTTAAGATGGCAATGAATTTTTTAAAAAATGCGGTCAGATTACTGCTGAAGAGTCCATAAATAGGATGGTTGGATATGTGAGAGATAGCCTTACCATTGCTACAGTATATTGTTTACTAATATTCTAATGCAGTGAGATTTTAAATAATCATCTTGTGTAGCTTGCACCCTCAATATCCCTCGTCAGTTGAAATGTTTTTGGGCAACTGACAGTTTTGAAAATTAACAGAAAATTTAAAAATACAATTTCCCGAGTCCCTTCATTATACTTTCCAAACTATAAGAATGTTGACAGATATCTTAACATCACATCAAAATAAATTTTCTTCCCCACTCAAAAGTTGTCGACTGCATTATTTTACAACAGAAAATCTGTGTTCTTAGTCCCATGAGTCACAGTGAAAGGTTACTGGAATTGTCTTGCAATAAATTGTTCAGAATAATGGCTGTCTATTAATAACTTTTAACAGATATTCAATTTTGTTTGTATTCATTATTGAAATGCACGATTTGCATCCTTCAAGTGCCTGAAAAGTGGTCCCATTCTACTCATGTCATTCATTAATCACTATTCCAATCGAGCTGTCAGATTCTCGTCTTTGCTGACATTTCATTATACGCCAGGTTGCTGCTTGTCATCTGCTAAATCAACAGTTCCCCTGCTGTGGTCTGAGAAACACTGCCAGTGACCTTCCATGGTTCAAAATGCAGAAAAAACTTTTATCAACTATATGTCATTAGCTGCTAACTTCAATTTCAGAACTCCAATAGATGTTACTGAACAAGTTACATCTCTTCTGCTCTATAGTCGACACAACTCTTTAATCTGTTGTGCCCTCTCCTGAAAATACCACAGTACCTACCAGAAAACCTCAATTAGAGGCATTGACAATTGTACAGGGATCAGCTAACTAATCAAATTTTAATTTAGTTCAGTGTATTTCTGATTTACCCATGGCCATCAAAGCTTATCAGAAGTTTGCAACATCTTCCAACTTCAAAGCTAATAACTTCTACCATTCTGCCCTCTGGATTAACTACATGTCTTTTTCTGTAATTATATATCTGACTCTTCTTCTAGATGCCCCAAGTGTTAACCTTTTGAGGATGCTACTTGCACAGAAATGTTAGATGCCCGCAGTATATTTCCAGCTAAATTTTCTGCCTGTCATTGCTATTCTCAATGGCAAACTAACATTGGCAACATGATGTGAAAGGTTGTCAGGCTGAAATGTTGCTGATCACACGAAGGGAGTTTTAACATTTTACAGGTTTTGCTTCTTGCAAAAACTTGCGTGAATTCAGTGAACAGTTCAAGTTTCTGTTGTGCAATCTTTTCTGTTACTACTATTCCAAGGAGCACGTATAAGAGCGCATTAAAATAAAGAGTCTATCTTTCTGGCTATCTAGGTCTATTTAATATTGTGATTTTCAATGGTAATTTATGCTTTTGAAATAATGAGTCAAAGGTTATTTAAATGAGTTTGTTATGCTTAGAGTTTCAACTTCAGATGTAATCAGCAACTTGAATGGAAATTCTAGTCAAAGTTACCCTAGTTTTCCAAACCAATTTCGTGGTTCAAGTATTAGCTCAAATTAAATTGCACCAATGTAGCATATTTCACAAAACAACAGAAAAAAAGCATAAGCTTATTTTCTTGCACTTTAGAATACTTATTCATATATTTACAAGTGGTAACCTGGTGCATTTTTATTAAATTTAGTAAATATTTAGTATGGGGCTTTGTCACTAAACATAGTAAGACTGTCCAGTCCACCAACTGTGAATACAATTTTATATATCATGGTGGTCTTCATATGTGTCAATCTATAGAGCCTCAAAAACTCCAGATCCCAAAATCCTTTTCATCCATAAGTAAAAGTTAACTAACATTTTGAAATGTCATAAGCATCCTCTGAAAGGAGTGGGTGTGTCTTAAATTCACCTGCATCTGTGCAACACAACCTGTGTAGCCTACTTCATTCCTCCACCCCCCACCCCACCCCCAGTTACAATATTCCGTTAAGTAAAGCATCTAAATAGTGGTGAACATTTGTGGCTCACTACCAAATATTACATTTAGGGATTGTGAGGCATTGAACCCTTTTAGTAAACGTTTCCAAGATCTGAAATCATATTTTATAAGAATGATGTCTTCAGTTTTACCTGACCAAACAAGATGTGAACACTCGGTGTTTATGAGTAAAATAGAATTTGTTTAACAAGATTTTATAAATATTGTTGAAAAAAAGCATAGTTTGTCAAAGTCTTTAATCTTGCAACTGTTAAGACAATTACTGAAGTAAAATATTTATACTGCATTAAACTAATATTTAAACTGTTTGAGAGGTCCATCTCGATTGGTTGGCAAGTAGTCTTTGAAATGTATCTTCAATGGAATTGCACCATAATCTCCTACTGTTTACATATTTCCAGTATGTAGATGACACATTTACAACATTGGAATCTGAAGGTGCATGCAAGAATTTCCTTATATTTCTTAATAGGTTATATCCTGCATGCAAATTCACCTTTGAAATGGAACAGTCAAATTAGCTCACATTCCTTGAAAACCTAGTTGAGAAATTGAAAATTCTCAACAACTGCACACAGCAAACTTATCTTTACTGGTCTTCTATTACATCATAACTTGTGTGTTTTGCACTTCTTCTGCACTTTATGCCATGTACTATTGTGCAGTTTGCGCTGTCCATGTAGCACCATTTGCCTTGGAGGAACGCTGTCTCGTTTTTACTGTATCAGTTGTACATGGTAGAAATGACAAATAAAAAGCTACTTTACTTTCTACTCTAAATGCACATTGGGATTTCTACGGTTCCATGTGTTATTACATTGGCCTTATCAGCAACCTTATAAATAAGGCATGAGCTATTTGTATACCATGTAAGCTTGGTGCTGAAATTGGGTACTTTAAAGGCATCTTGCGGAAATAAAGGCTATCCTAATCATAAGATTTCTCACTGTACTCAACGAAGTGGCTTAAAACAATCATTTTGGACCTGAAAACTTTGCCCAATCTAAGTTGGGTTACATTGAAAGGCTAAGGTATTGCAGGAGTTTGAGCAACAGATGGAACACCAGCTGTTTCATGCTGATACTGTGTAATAGTAACACAAGTGGTGTTCACCAGTAACAGGATACTGCATGCAAACCAAAAAGATACTCTGCTTATAAACAAAATGCTTCTGTGATTGGATAACATTTGCTCATCAATTCAGAATTTACGCAGAAATACACAAACAACCAATTATTAATTCATTATCACATATTATCAATTGAGCTCACAGTGTGGAGCACTTGTGTGTACTGGAAGCTATGCACATTAAACACAGTGTCATGATCTTTGAGATCGGAAGGAACATATCTAATTTCACTGAGCCTGCTTCAAATCAATGTAGTCATTGGCATTCATTAGTTTATTTCTCAGAATAATTCCTTGATCAATCAGAGTCAACCTGTTTTGTTTAAAATTTAAGCAAAGTTTAGAAATTAATTGTCAGTCTCACAAACTGTTACATTCTACTTGGTAACCAATCTCTACCAGAGTCCACTTGTCAAACCATCTGCACTGGTTATAGCACAGTACTAAGCACCTCAGACAGTATTAATGTTGTTTTTCACTTTACTTTGGTAATTCTTGCAAATTCTCCTGATAAGTTCAAGACAATAAAGGCTCAGGAAGACTTCAGTCCGCGCCAACTCTGAAGAGCATCCCACACCCAGATCACTCCCCTACCATATCCATGCAATCCTGTATTTTCTCAGGCCAATCCATCTAACCTACACATCCCAGGACATTATGGAACTATTTAGCTCGGCCCATCCACCTAATCTGCATATCTTTGGACTGTGGGATGAAACCCACGCAGACACACCAAGATAATGCAAACACTTGTTGGGCCGAAGGGCCTGTTTCCACACTGTAAGTAACCTAATCTAATTTGTAATAGAGTCATAGAGATGTACTGCACAGAAACAGACCCTTCAGTCCAATTTGTCCATGCTGACCAGATATCCCAACCTAATCTAATTCCATTGGCCAGCACTTGGCCCATATCCCTCTGAAACCCTTCCTGTTCATACACCCAGCTAGATGCCTTTTAAATGTTGTAATTGTCCCAGCCTCCACCGCATCCTTGGGCAGCTCATTCCACACGTCCACCACTCTCTGCATGAAAATGTTGCCCCTAGGTCCCTTTTATATCTTTCCTCTCTGACCCTAAACCTATGCCCTCTAGTTCTGGACTCCCCCACCCCAGGGAAAAGATTTGTCTATTTATCTTATCCATGCCCCTCATGAGTTTACAAAGTTCTATAAGGTTGCCCCTCAACCTCCGATGCTCCAGGGAAAACAGCCCCAGCCTATTCAGCCTCTCCCGGTAGCTCAAATCCTCCAACCCTGGCAACATCTTTGTAAATCTTTTCTGAACTCTTTCAAGTTTCACAATATGTTTCCAATAGGAAGGAGACCAGAGATGCATGCAATATTCCAATCGTAATCTAACCAATGTCCTGTACAGCTGCAACATGACCTCCCAACCCATATACTCAATGCTCTGATCAATAAAGAAAATTATACCAAATGTCTACTTCACTATCCTATCTACCTGGACTCTACTTTCAATTAACTATGAACCTGCACTCCAAGGTCTCTTTGTTCAGCAACACATTTCAGGACCTTACCATTAAGTGTTAAGTCCTGCTCTGATTTGCTTTTTCAAAATGCAATACTTCACATTTATCTAAATTAAACTCCATCTGCCTCTCCTCTGCCCATTGGCCCATCTGATCAAGATCCCATTGTACTCTGAAGTAACCTTCTTCACTGTCCATTACACTTCCAATTTTGGTGTCATCTGCAAACTTACTAACTACACCTCCTATGTTTCCATCCAAATCATTTATATAAATGACAAAAAGTAGTGGACCTAGCACCAATCCTTGAGGCACACCACTTCCAGTCTGAAAAACAACCCTCCACCACCATCCTCTGTCTTCTACCTTTGAACCAGTTCTGTATCCAAATGGCTAGAACTCTCTGTATTCCATGAGACTTAACCTTGCTAACCAGTTTTCCATGGGGAACCTTGTTGTATGCCTTACTGAAGTTCAGATAGAGCACATCAACCATTCTACCCTCATCAATCCTCCTTGTTACATCTTGAAAAAACTCAATCAAATTTGTGAGACATGATTTCCCATGCACAAAGCCATACTGAGTAATCCTAATCAGTCCTTGCCTTTCCAAATACATGCAAATCCTGTCCCTCAAGATTCCCTCCAACAACTTGCCCACCACCAATGTCAGGCTCACTGGTCTACAGTTCCCTGGCTTTTCCTTATGACCTTTCTCAAATAAAGGTACCACGTTAGTCAACCTCTAGTCTTCCAGCATTAGTCACCCTGTGACTATTGATGATTTAAATCTCAGCAAGGGGCCCAGCAATCACTTCCCACAGAATTCTAGGGTACACCTGATTAGATTAGACTTACAGTGTGGAAACAGGCCCTTCGGCCCAACAAGTCCACACCGACCCGCCAAAGCGAAACCCACCCATACCCCTACATTACCCCTTACCTAACACTACGGGCAATTTAGCATGGCCAATTCACCTGACCCGCACATCTTTGGACTGTGGGAGGAAACCGGAGCACCCAGAGGAAACCCACGCAGACACGGGGAGAACGTGCAAACTCCACACAGTCAGTCGCCTGAGTCGGGAATTGAACCCGGGTCTTCAGGCGCTGTGAGGCAGCAGTGCTAACCACTGTGCCACCGTGCCACCCACGGTGCCCACCGTGCCGACCTGATCAGGTCCTATGGATTTATCCATCTTTATGTGTTTCAAGACATTCAGCACTTCCTCCTCTGTAATCTGGACATTTTGCAAGGTGTAAAAAGTGAGGTCTGCAGATGCTGGAGATCACAGTTGAAAATGTGTTGCTGGTTAAAGCACAGCAGGTCAGGCAGCATCCAAGGAATAGGAAATTCGACGTTTCGGGCATATGATGAAGGGCTTATGCCTGAAACGTCGAATTTCCTATTCCTTGGATGCTGCCTGACCTGCTGTGCTTTAACCAGCAACACATTTTCAGTTTTGGAAGGTGTCACCATCTATTTCCCTACAGTCTATATCTTTGATATCCTTTTCCACAGTAAATACTGATGCAAAATATTTATTCAGTATCTCCCCCATTTTCTGTGGCTCCACACAAAGGCCTCCTTGTTGATCTTTGAGGGGGCCTATTCTCTCTCTAGTTACCTTTTTGTCCTTAATATATTTGTAATAACCCTTTGGATCCTCCTGAATCCTATTTGCCAAAACTATCTCATGCTCTCTTTTCGCCCTCCTGATTTCTTTCTTAAGTGTACACCTACCGCCTATCTTCTCTTCTAAGGATTTATTCGATCTATCCTGTCCGTACCTGACATATGCTTCCTTCTCTTTCTAAGCAAAAACCTCAATTTCTTTAGTCATCCAGCATTTCCTTCACCTACCAGCCTTTCCTTTCACCCTGACAGGAATATACTATTTCTGGACTCTAATTATCTCATTTTTGAAGGCTTCCCATTTTCCAGCTGTCTCTTTACCTGTGAATATCTGTCTCCAGTCAGTTTTTGAAGGTTCTTGCCTAATACCGTCAAAATTAGCCTTCCTTCAAATTAAAACTTCAATTTTTAGATCGGGTCTATCTTTTCACATCGCTATTTTGAAACTAATAGAATTATGGTTGCTGGCCCCAAAGTCATCCTCCGCTGACACCTCAGTCACCTGCCTTGCCTTATTTCCCAAGAGTAGGTCAAGTTTGGCACCTTCTCTAGTAGGTACATCCACATACTGAATCAGAATATTTTCTTGTACACACTTAACAAATTCCTCTCCATCTAAACCCTTAACACTATGGCAGTCCCAGTCTATGTTTTGCCATTGACTTAAAGTGAGTCACCAGATGTCATTGTGCCTCTTTACTGGAGTCAGGTTGGCTCAACAAATGTTCACTTTTTACTTCCTCGACTACATAAACGTACCATTTTATTGTGTAAACAGACGACACATCCTTTTCGATAGGGAAAAGTTATACAAACAATGTTCCATTCTCTTATCATTAAGCTACTCATCTAACATCTCCAGAAATAGTAAAGCAATTAAGACCAAATCGTTTTAGCTGATTATTAGAACTTTTGTTTTGGACATATGGCTGTTTGGTTCCATGTGTACAGTTAATTAATCAAGTCAGTTAGCAAAATAAAACCTATTAAAAATACATGATTGTTGTTTAAAGATCATTGCCATGTACTGCTCAACCTACAAGAGGTTCAAACTTTTTCTTCTTTATGTGAAGCTGACAAACAAACCTTCAATTACATTCTGTGTAATTAAAAGACAGGCAATTACTTAACCATTGCCCTTCAGCAACTTTAGTCTTTGAAGCCAGCAAGACCAGATCCCCTCACATTGCTGCTTTAGGTTAATTGTCTCACTAGCAGAAATTCAAACCAAACTGTTTGAAAACATAGTTTAGATTAGAGTGGTGCTGGAAAAGCACAGCAGGTCAGGTAGCATCCAAAGAGCTGGAAAATCGACGTTTTGAGCAAAAGCCCTTCATCAGGAATGGAGGCAGGGTGGAGAGATAAATGCGGGGGTGGGGGGAGGGGGTGATGTTGGGGCTGGGGAGAAGGTAGCAAAGAGTTGAATAGGTGAATGGGGGTGGGGATGGAGATGATAGGTCAGAGGGGAGGGTGGAGTTTGAAAACTAGCTGAGGCACAATGTTGAAAAGCCACTCAAACCAATGCAGTACCTTAAGATTATTATCAAAGGCTTACAAAATGCACACATAGCATCTCCAACTGAAAAGGAGTGAGGGGTCAAAAATATGATGCATATTTGTAAGTTGGGAAATACATTTACCTATATGTAAGATCAACTTGTATGTCACGATAACTCTAAATAACTTTAAAACGCCTACAGAATAATTTACTAATTTCATTAGTGTGTATTAAACTAGTTTATACTAAATTAAGCTTTTCTATAGATGTAAATAGTGTATTTTAGTGTTTTTGAACTAAAATGAATGGCAAGAGGCATTGTATGTGAACTTTTTTTTATTCATTCAGGAGGTATATGTTTTGCCAGCTGGGACAGCATTCCTCAGTGTCCTTAAGAAGCTGGTCGGAGCTGCCTTCTTGAACTGCTGCAGTCAGTGTCATGTCAGTACACTCTCAGTGCTGTTAGGAAGAGAATTCCAAAGGTAGATCCTGAAACTGTGCCTCCCTTTTTGACAGATCCTATTTGGATACAGAGACAGTGAAAAGACAATGATGTATTTCCAAGTCAGTGTAGTGAGTGGCTTGGAGAAAAATATAACGAGTGCAAAAATGTCAGAGTGATTGCTCTGATCTGGGGCAGCCAAGTTTTTGGATAGGACCATCTTATGGCCTAAGTTTTTTAAAAAAACAACTGATGTTAAACATCACAGAAATTCAATGGGTGTTAGATGTAAATTGTGTTTGAAACTCCTTCATCTTTTGTCCTTTTCTCAGCTAATGTTGGGTGAATTGCATTGCATACACATATAAAAATGTAAGAACTAGGAACAGGAGTAGACAATTCAGACCTTCTAATCTACTTCTCCAGTCAATACAACTATGGCTGATCTCATCTCCGCCTCAACTCCAGCTTCTTGTTTGCTCTCCATAACCCTTTAACCCATTACCTATTTCCTCCTTAAACTTACTCAATATTCTGCATTCACCGCATTACTAATGTAATGAATTCCACAAATTCACAAACTTTTGAGAAAGGCAATTGCTCCTCATCTCCAGTTTTAAATCTACTACCCCTCACCCTAAAATTATGACCTTCCGTTCTACACTGCTCCACAAGGATAAACATCTTCTCGACATCGACTTTGTCAATATCCTTTAGCTTCTTATAAACTTCAATGATATCTCCTCTCATTCTTCTAAACTCCAGAGAACATCGGACTAAACTGCTTAATCTCTCCTCAAACACTGGTACAATGAAGCAGAAAGGACGACACATGAAAGATATGCAACATATATGACATGTGAAATATTGCCATCAAATGAAAGCAGCTTTATTCCAGCACATGTCAAGCCATTATTAAGCTAAACTATTTAAGAAGCATAAGTTATTTGTCTACAAGAAATCTATTCATGATGCAACACAACAGCGTGGGAAATATTTCTTATTAAAGATCATTTAAAACATAACATTGGTTCATAGCTTCTCTTTAAAAGTGTAACTCTCAGCATAAGGCAGCCCAGCACAAATTATAAATTATTGTTTGGATTAGGCATTGCTAAGCAACAAGTGATAGGAAATATGTTGTACAATATGTATTGCAATAAGCTTTCCCATATTTATTTGGACATAATACAAATCTGACACAAAATTAAAGATGTCATAATGTGCAATGAACAGCTGACAGAATGGATCACACACAAACACACACACTTGCATTTGCACATGCACACACATCTCACAGAAGTTATTTTATTTTATATGAAACTATGGGAGGAAAGAAATGCCTCATATAAATAAAGTATCTTTCCGCTACATTAAGATAAAGCAAGGAAAATACACTTTCGGATTCACCTGGTGATCATATGCTAGATCTTCCTAGGGTCAGGGCAAATCCAGGAATCTTTAAAATAGCATATGGGAGCCAGACCCTGAAGCTGAGCCTCTGTGTTTAATGAATCCTATTTTTTGTGATGGAAGGAAAATAGGAATCCAAATAGATCCCATTTTTGCTGGAGTGAGAGTCTTACTTCAAAATTAGTCTGTTTGAATTTTTAGAGTCGACACAATAGCTTGCGAAGAGTGAACTATCAAGTTGTTATAATATTTATGAATAGCCTGTAAAAATTGAAAAAGAAAATGATCTGAAGGGTGCCTGAAGGGTGTGTTTTGAATCTGAATGGCTGGTTGTTGATCTAACTTGAAGATTCACAACACCATTGTTAGTATTTGACTGCTTTCCACAATCTATCATTATAACAGCGGGAGGATGTAAGCTCATAGTTTGATTGACAGCTCAAAAGTGCTATCAAAGGATTAGTTTCATTTGATGCAGGATTATCAATATATATGTTCCTTCCTACAATGGATTAAATACTTAAAGGAAAAAAAAATTATTAGCTGGGGTTTTCGACAATACTGTGCTATTCCTGACATCATGACTGCAATTGCATGCTTAACGTTTAACAACACAACTGAAGCACATATTAAATAGCCTGCCTTGTCACTTGGCAGCCTATGGGATGGCAGTCGAGAGATGATAGGCCTGTCTTCATCCGAAGCACACCCCGCCAGATTGATAAATCTGCTGTTTGGGAATATTTCCCCAAAGAAGATTGCAGCAATTCGGGAAATGCCTCGTCCTCCCCGACCCCCCCCCCCCCCGCCCCCCGGCCACCATTACCACCCCCACTGCCCAACCCCCACTAGAGCAAACCTCCAAGCCTAACTATATTGATGACCTTGATGGAGGAGAAAGGTAAGGTTGAATGATCAGAAAATCCAGCCTGGAACTATGTCATATTGCAACATGAAGGGCTCTGAATAAATATTTTCACAAAACATTTGCATCAAACCTAAATTGAAATAAAAAAAACAATGGGACTACTTTTTAAAGGAGTAAAAAATGAGGTCTGCAGATGCTGGAGATCACAGCTGCAAATGTGTTGCTGGTCAAAGCACAGCAGGCCAGGCAGCATCTCAGGAATAGAGAATTCGACGTTTCGAGCCTGATGAAGGGCTTATGCTCGAAACGTCGAATTCTCTATTCCTGAGATGCTGCCTGGCCTGCTGTGCTTTGACCAGCAATACTTTTTAAAGGAAGTAACACCAGGTAGAATTTTGAACAAAGTGCCCAATGATCAGAAAGTTAGATACGGTGAGTGAAAAATGAAATTCTCAATGTTGAAGAAAAAGACCAATTTTCCTCTTTAGGTTTCATTATGTAAAAATCTCACGAGTTACTGGTGAGGTCCCTATTTTCATGCATGAATCTTAATTATTTAATTTTAACTCACTTTTATGTAGATTGCTATTTCTCCCAGGAAATGGATGTTGCCAAATGCCAGATTGGAAGTCTGAGCACTCACCTTCCTTTTTCCAATGCTTTCACTGGTTTGCAAGAGATATAGTATGGCTAGTTCACTTCTTTAAGGTGTTTGACTTACCCAATTGAAAATCACAACTTGCAGCATTTGCTGAAGGAAAGATAAGCTATTTTTATTTTCAGGGTTAAAGTGGCTTGCCATAAAGACCTGAGTGACAGAGAGAGAGAGAGGGAGAGAAAGAGTGCTGCAAAAGGGTGCTAGGCTGTTTCAAACTCTCACTGAACTGTATGCATGTTAGAACATGCTCTTATATGTAATATAGTACTTCTTTGGTGATGTGGGGCTTTGCACAGTCAGTGGAAGGGGATGAGGTTTCAGTAACCTTTCCTCACTTATAAACTCCAAAACATGGCTTGTGCTGCATACATCTAAAATAAGATGTAATATGTCAGAGACCAATGTAAAGGCATCCCTTGTCCCTCCATGTCAGAAGCTCTAATGCCCTAATGTGTCAAGAATGATGGTATGGCATGCTGCTGACAATTCACTTCACTAAAGAGCTGTTGTTTCTCATATTCTGTACATGGTATCATTGGACCCATCCTCAACAGCAGATATTATCATCATTGTGGCCACAGCTCAATGAAGGCCTGTAGAAACTGAGGAGGAACAAAGGTTTCAGTAACTCCAGGACCAGCAGCAAGCTCCATCACCTGCTGAACAGTCTTCACATCAAGAAGGTGTTGCACAAGATTCCCTCAGGTATTTCTGCTTCTGCTGAGCACAAGAGATCACGAGAGCCATGCCATGAAGAATACATATTTAATGATGAGCAGTGGAGAATTCCAGGAAGTGTTAGGGGTCATGGGGAAAATCCTCTGTGAAACTCTCCCAAACTTTAATTTCACCAAAATATAGAAAGATTCAGCCCATCAGAGCAGAAGAGAAATGTTTCATTTTATTCTCCTCTAGCTTGATTGACCAAAACATAAATAATTTCTGACTGCAAAAAATTCCCCAAAGGCAATATTAACCGTGTAAACAAAAACAGAAGGGTTTTTCAGACCTGAACTGTTAACTTTGATTTCTCTGCAAAGCTGCTGCCAGACCTGCTGAGCTTTTCCAGCAACTTCTGTTTTTGTTTCTGATTTACAGCATCCGCACTTAAAGAGCCGTAGCGTCATAGAGATGTACAGCACGGAAACAGACCTTTCAGACCAACTTGTCCATGCCGACCAGATATCCCAACCCTATTTAGTCCCACCTGCCAGCACCTGGTCTATATCCCTCCAAACCCTTCCTATTCATATACTTTATGGCCCATCCCATCCAGATGTCTTTTAAATGTTGCAATTGTACCAGCCTCCACCACTTCCTCTGGCAACCCATTCCATACACATACCAGTCTCTGTGTGAAAAGGTTGCCCCTTTGGTCTCTTTTATATCTTTCTCCTCTCACCGTAAAACTATGTCCTCTAGTTCTGGACTCTCCCACCCCAGGAAAGAAACTTTGTTCATTTATCCTATCCATGTCCCTCATGATTTTATAAACCTCAATGAGGTCACACCTCAGCCTCTGATGCTCCAAGGAAAGCAGCTCTAGCCTATTCAACCACTCCTTATCGCTCAAATCTTCCAACTCTGTCAAAATCCTTGTAAATCTTTTCTGAATCCTTTCAAGTTTCACAATAGCTTTCTGATAGAAGAGAGACCAGAATTGCACCCAATATTTCAAAAGTGGCCTAACCAATGTCCTATGCAGCCGCAACATGACCTCCCAACTCCTGTACTCAATACTCTGACCAATAAAGGAAAGCATACCAAACGTCTTCTTCACTGTCCTATCGACCTGTGACTTTACTCTCAAGGAGCTATGAACCAGCACTCCAAGGTCTCTTTGTTTAGCAACACTCCCTCGGATGTTGCCATTAAGTGTGTAAGTCCTGCTAAGATTTGCTTTCCCAAAATGTAGCACCTCGCACACTTATCTAAATTAAACTCTATCTGCCACTTCTCAGCCCACTGGCCCATCTGATCAAGATCTTGTTGTAGTCTGAGGTAACCTTCTTCACTGTCCACTACACCTCCAATTTTGGTGTCATCTGCAAGCTTACTAACTATATGGCTTATGCTCACCTCCAAATCATTTGTGTAAATGATGACCTTTTGTTTTTTATTAAATATGTAAAACTTACAGGTGTCACATTTAGTAAAAAAAAGTTTAAAAATCTTTAAGATATTACCAAAAAAGTGTTGGATATTGTGATAATGAAGGTAACATGATAATGGTGGATCAGTATAGCAACAGAAAATCCACAATGACAGTGAGTATAAAGGGAAAGAAGGAGCAAGCAGATTGTTGAAAGTAAAAGTAGGGGATACCCAATGATGAAAGACATCTGCAACATATGCAAACAATGACTTGCATTTCCATGTGGAGCTTTTAAAACCATAAAATGTCCCAGGGTACATTATGGAAGAATTTATAAACTGAATTTGACACCAATTTCTCAGATTACATGCCTCAAAATCCAGACAACTATTGGGTGTTATTGAGAATTTGACAGGACACCAGAGAAGTAGATTGGTGCCATATGATCCAATTCCATGCAAGCGGGTCAAAGCAGCTGAAGGCACAGCCAGCAATGAATGAAAATGGCATGTGCAAGAATTCAGAATGGAGGGATGTAGAGACTTGGCAGTTATGGAGCTGGAGGAAGTTACAGAGACAGGAAGGATGAATTTGTCATGATACTTAAAAAGGAGGATCAGATTTTTCAAACTGAGGTACTTGTAAAACTTGAAGCAAATAGGCAAGAGATAACCTGAAGGGTAGCAAAGTACAAGAAGGAAGTCCTGAGATATAATGCTGAATTAAATGTGAGGCCATGTAATTGCTAACTGGTGTAACATCAAAGGCATTAAGAACGAAAGAATAGAAGAATAAAGAAGATTTGTGTTTTGAATTAGGAGAATCTGGGATTGGGGAGGGATTAATGAAAAGAATTTTGTGTAAAGGGACAAATTTATATTCACTAAGTTACATTAAACAGGATAATCATTGAGCACCAAAATAGAAGCAGTGCGTGTTATGCATTGATTTGAAACACTTTCACTGTATATTTCAAACAATTTACTGAAAAAAATACATTAATGGAATATTTTGTTTGTACAAGATCTTGTTTCATACAGTCACCTAAAGAGACTAGACAGAAGAAATTTAATGGAGGATTGCTGGTTGGTGATATTTCAGTTGAACAGCAGGGTTAAGTTCCATAGACAGGATGTCACATGAATCTTTGCATGCATTATCAAATTAGGCTCCAGGATAGAGGATACATGTAATATTGCAATTGAGGTCAATTGTAGTGTGCAGGACAATTGAAGGTTAAAACGTAGATATTGTTTAAAACTAATGAGAAGTTGTTTACAATTGACCTTTGAAAAGAAGACCTTTGTTGTTAACATGTTAAAATAGCAATTCTATCATCTGTTCATTTTTGAATATTCTGTTCATCAAAAGGGTATGGTTTCCCTTTTGCTTTTACTCCCAATAAAGTTAATTTATTAAACTTATCAACTAATGCTGAAATATGAATAATTAATTCAAAATGGTGTCATGCATAGTTTTAACTCATACAATTTTTAAAACCAGAGTCGACTTGGATGAAACCAAGGGGTGGAGTCGAGACTTCCCAGCCTCTGACTGATGTGGGTCATGGCAAGAAAGTTGGCAAAATCAGATGAGATGTCCACCGAGGAGCACCTTGGTGTTGAGAGCTAAAACATTTCATTTTCCAGCCAAATGTTGTGAGTTGTGATTTTCACAGTGAGAGGTGAGATACCCAATCTAATACACATTAGCATCTTATTATTTGTTAATCTTGCATTATTTAGAAGCTATTTTCTATTCTCCAAGATGTGTTGATAGGCCAAGGAGTGGCAGGTGGAGTTTCATTTATATAACTGTGAACTGAGGTATTTTGGAAAGGCAAATCAAGGCAGGACTTATACACTTAATGGGAAGGTCCTGAGGAGTGTTACCAAACAAAGAGACCTCAGAATGCAGGTGCACAGTTCCTTGAAACAGGGGTTGCAGGTAGATAAGATGGTGAAGAACGTGTTTGGTACATTTGGCTTTATTGGTCAGTGTATTGAGTATAGGAGTTGGAAAATCATGTTGCGGCTGAACAGTACATTGATTAGGTCGCTTTTGGAACAGTGTGTTCAATTCTGGTCCCCCTGCTATAGGGAACTATGTTCTGAAATGCGAAAGGATTCAGAAAAAATTTACAACAATGTTGCCAGCATCAGAGAGATTGAGCTACATGGAGTGGCTGAATAGGCTGGGGCGATTTTCCCAGGTGTGTCAGAGGCTGAGAGGTGACCTTATGTAAGTTTATAAAATCATGAGAGGCACGGATGGGAGGAAGAGTCAAGGTCTTTTCCCCACAGTAAGGGAGTCTGAAACTAGAGGGCATAGATGTAACATGAGACAGGAAAAATATAAAATGGAGTCTGAGGGGCATTTTTTACATGCAGACAGGGTGGTGTAAGTATGGAATGAGCTATTAGAGGAAATGGTAGAGGCTGTACAAATACAACATTTAAGAGGCATCTAGATGGGTACATGAATATGAAGGGTTTAGAATGCTGCCAAATGGGATTAGATTAATTTAGGATGTCTGTTCAGCGAGGATGAGTTGGATAAAAAAGTCTGTTTCCAAGCTGTAGATCTCTATGACTCTATGACATGGAAGTCAGAATAGTTACCAGCAGCAGAGACATGGCAGTGATGTGACCACTAGCAGGCACTCGTAACTCTAATCCAGTTAACATTCCTACCGAGATGTCAGTATCTGAGTTGATGGGGACTGTAGAAGACAGGCTTGTTGGTGCTTCCTCTGAAGCATCCATGCTGTCTTCCTTAAATGTGGAGGAGGGATGTCTTGTGGGGCCACCCTTTTGGCCACAGAAGCCGTAATAATGCAGCTTGTGCCTGCTGGATACAGAAAAGAGAGTACATTGCAAATAAAGTTTAGAACATTTGGTGCATTAACATGCATTTGCAGTGGGGATAATGGGAGAGGAAGCACAGCGAAGGACAATGGTTCTTACTTGCTTACCAGAAATTGGAGATTTTGCCATACGCATAGGTCCTCACCAGTACGCTCCTCTCTTCATAGGTGTGATAACTCATGTCAGGCACACTCTACCACCTCTCTTGACTCTCTATGTTACATTATGGGCTGTTTCCTCCTGATATGAGAGAAAAGGAAGGGTTGGGTGAGCTTAAAATGGGTAGCACAGCTGAAAGTGCTGCTAGGTGGGGAAAAGCTGGTGAGATATTCCGAGTCAGTGAGTTAACTGTAGAGGGCATACATGGTTGGCAGTGTGAGGGACTTGAGATGGCTAAGAGTAAGTGAGGGAAAGGTTAATATGCAATAATAAGGGTGTAAGACTGCAAGCCTTTTTGGAAGATGTGTGCAGTCATAGAGTTAGCGTGATTGTGAGGTAGCAGAGAGACAATAGTGACACTCACTTTGGTGGAATGGAGAAGGTCTTTGATCTTATTCCTATTCTGCTGGCCATTTTCTAGACTGTGGAGATCATGCAGTCCTGGGGGCAACCTCAAACCAGGTTGGTATGCGCAGTGTTGGGCCTCTTGTGCTGGTCCTGTGAGAAGAGGGTAATCATCCTCTGTGCCACCATCTCCTCCAGGATGTCTAGGTTTCTATTTGTAAGGGGGGGGGGCAAATCTGGGGCAAATACCGTGACTCGCTGCACAATGACATTTTAAATATGGTCAATACAGGAAAACCAGGAGGTTCTGGCAGTGCTGAGTATATCTGCTTACCATAATTGGGATGAGTGGGATACTGTAGGGGTGTGGTGCATGGTTCCTGAGATGACAATTGTGCAAGAAACCTCTTTAGGCTCCATGTCAAGAAACCATCCATGAAACTAAATGACACGCAGCTGATTTCTGGTAAAATTCAATCCATGCAGATTGAATCAAGTAACAACCATAATAATGTTCCATCCATGGTTAAATGATTAAGCAATGGCATTGTCGAATGAAAACAGCCACCCAATGACAAATGAAAGTTCGAAAATAAAGAGTAACACTCAATGTTCACATAAAGGAGGTTTTGAATGAACAAGGACAGCATTAATTTTCCACAGAGGTACTTCCTATAATCTTGCAAAACCTGAGTGATGAGGGTGGGAAATTAAGTTATGATCTATTCCGTTGGGTTTCCTGCTGTGCAGTGCCATGCTATTAGTCAGAAATGACATTGGACATAAAGAATGTCTGCCCAAGTAATAAATAGATAAGCTGCTAAATGGCAGGATGATGTGCTAGGGTGCCTAGCAACATCAAGTACAGCATCTCCATTATGCCTTGTCATCAATTGATGCGTTGAGTCAGAGGCTAAATTTAAATGACTGCCTTGAATAATACAATAAGAATGATCAAAAGATCTTCTTCCAAGTGGGAATTTTAAATTGGAAGAATTTTTTTTTGTCTTAACCAGCATCAGCCAACACAGACATCTGAAACAGAATGTCACAACAATTACTTTGTACTCCTGCTAAAGCAAGAAACATTTTCCTGACCCCAAGGAATAGTCTGAGATCTACTATAATGTTGGTGCCTGAGCTGCCAACTCACTATAATGGTGTGACTGAAATTTTGGATAAATTCACGATAGGGTAATGATGTCATGTTGGGAATGATACCTTCTGCAGAAATGAGACTCAATTTTAGTAAACAATATGTATTATGGTACTAGAAACATCAGTTCATCTTAAAAGTGAGTACTTTTTTTTCATTGACAGCTTCTGATACACAACTTAGAGACCACTGAACAGTATAGCTCTGATAATGCAACAAACACACTTACACACTAGTTTGCTTCTCTCAGGAACAGATCTTTATATTCTGATAAGTAGAGTTTCTCTCATATTGTCAGTTAACCCTTGTGGCTACTAACTGTCTTATACTACAAAATCCAGAGCCTAACCCTATCACAAGCAATAACATTTAGCACATATTTCAGATTAAATGCCAATCCTCAGGTTGGTTTGCATTTGAGAATCATGATAAATACCACAGAACCAGAAATACACTACTATTATTGTTTAATAAAATCAAATGTCCCTCAGGAAATGTCATTTTTTTCTATTGAACAGTTAAAGGCTGTGGTATTCATAAGATGATAAGAGGCATTCTCAGGAGATAAATCTCAGTGCTATAATTAAATACTGCATTGCTCAATGACTATAATTTAATTATTTCAATTGAATTGTAGAGCACTTTGGAATGTTCCTAATATTACAGAATCTCTAATTATGCATTTACTGTACTTACAATACATAATATCTTATTATCAGTTCTGGACTGTGCTTTAAGCTCATGTAGAATTGCAAATCACTAAAGACATAAATTTGACAGGTCAAGCAGTAAGTACACATCTTCAGGTTTAATTTGTTAATCTATGTCACTAAATACTTTGGATCAAATAAATATTTTGGATTGATTATATTTTAGAGATTTCAATATAGCAGGAAAATCCTTATAACGTGAAAAGTGCATGTAAAACTACATTTCTCTCTAACCTTAACAAATCATAACAGAATGAAGAAAGAATTGGAAATTTTACATCTTTGTGCTCAGAAAATGTCTGACACCATGGTTAATACATTTGGAAATATGCTGTTATGTGGGAAAGAATGCTGAGTAATATTTGGCTTCTTCACATGTTGATGCATGCTGAGCTTCTTAGCAAATGTTCTTAATGAGCCATTTAATGATCCAGGTATATCATGCAATAAATTAAAATTCAATATTCCTTATTAATGGGAAATACTTCTAATTAAATACACCATGGCATTTTTCTGTATTACCCAGCCACCAAATATACTGAACCTTGCATGAAATGAATCCCTCCTGCCTCTGACCAATGTGGGCCTTGCAAGTGATTGGGTAAATAAGGGACGATCACCAGAAATGAGATTCTTGATGGCGAGAAGAAAAAATCTGATTCGTCAAACCAAATGTTGAGCAGCGAGATGAGAATATCACTAAAGAGCAGTGATGGACCTATTTGTAAATACTTGCGTGTATTAGCATATCATTATTAATAACCTCATTGACACATAATTTACTAGTCTCTCACCCTCTGGGTGGAAACTATTAGAAACTGGGCAGCATAAGTCTTTCCTTTCTGTCTGAGCATGTGCATTCTATTTAAAAATGATGCGAGGCTCATCAAGGGACAATTGCTTTAATTAGGCACTTTTACAGTAAAGGTTGAATTGGGCGGCACAGTGGCACAGCGGTTAGCACTGCTGCCTCACAACGCCAGAGACCTGGGTTCAATTCCTGCCTCAGGTAACTGTCTGTGTGGAGTTTGCACATTCTCCCTGTGTCTGTGTGGGTTTCCTCTGGGTGCTCCGGTTTCCTCCCACAGTCCAAAGATGTGCAGGCTGGGTGAATTGGCCATGCTAAATTGCCCATACTGAAGGGGTAAATATAGGGGAATGGATCTGGGTGGGTTGCTCTTCGGAGGGTCGGTGTGGACTTGTTGGGCTGAAGGGCCTGTTTCCACATTGTATGTAATCTTAAAAAAAAATTAGTACAACAAGAACAATTCTTCTAAAAAAAAGGTTGAATTGGTCCGTGATCATAATGCCATACATGTGGAATGCACACAGCATCCAACTATGTGGGGTTATGGTTAATGTTATAATCACAACAGATTGATCATATTATTGGTCATTGCAGATTGAAGATGGTCATCTCTGTGAAGCAGAAGTAATCACAGCTGACATTGAAATTGCCTCTGCAGACCACTATTCAAAAAGAAAACCCAAGATGTCATAGGTAGCACAAGGGCATAGCAATGATTTTTATCACTTCTCACTGATTTGCTCTTACTTACACTCTTGCCTTTCTTGGGTGATGGGATGGGGTGGAATTTCTTTTGGGGGGGGTGGCGGGTGGTGGGGAGCGCAGAGAATAAGGTCTCAGTAATCATGCAGCAATCTCCTACTGTATTTGCGTGACCTGGATTGTGTTGCATTCATCAGGAGAAGCTTCCTATGTCAAAGGTCCATGTAAAGGGATTCCATGTCTCTTATTTTTTGGAGTCCATGTCAGATTGCATGGAGTAGTATGCTAAGCTGTCAAGTGACATCGAGCCATACGGTGCTGAAGACCTTACAAAGAAGTAGCTCCTGGGAGACAAGGGCTATCCACTCAAACCACGGCTGATGATACCATTATACAAATACCCTGATGAAGACAAGGTAGGTACAATGCTGTCCATTCTTCCACAATGGCCATGGTGGAGTAGACACTTCCTGAATATGGATTTTTTTTTGTTGGGCATTGCATCATCTCAGTTGCATTTTGTAAACAAAACCTGAAAGAACTGTAGATGCTATAAATCAGAAACAAAAACAGAAGTTGCTGGAAATGCTCAGCAGGTCTGACAGCATCTGTGAAGAGAAATCAGAGTTAACGTTTTGGGTCCAGTTCTGAGGAAGGGTCACCGGACATCAAAACATTAATGCTGATTGCTCTTCACAGATGCTGCCAGATCTGCTGAGCTCTTCCAAAAACATCTGTTCTTGTTGCATTTTGTAAGCATTGCAAATTATTTAAATATTATTTTGGTAAGGTTGGACTGGACAATAATGTTTTCGGTGGTTGCAGTTTTGGTTGGGAAAGGGAGAGTTTGAGCAGCAGAAGGGGCTTTCAGATTCGCTGCTGTGTGGACAAAAAAAGAAGCATTGAATCATTCATTGCCACTATAAAGCAGGTCATCCTAACTGAAGGGAGATGTTGAAGGCAGTGAGACCAAACTTGACCACTTCAAGCATTGTAAGAAGAGCATTAATAGCTTCGCACAGTTTGACCAAGATAAGTGAAGGCACTATTTGTGCGGGTTCTGATAGTTGTCACAACTTATTAGAAAAAAGAACAAAGAAAATTTACAGCCTAGAAACAAGTCCTTAAGCCCTCCAAGGCTGAGCCGATCCAAATGAACTGTCCAAACCTATCGGTCAATTCCTAAGCATCTGTATCCCTCTGCTCCCCACCTATTCATGCATCTGTCCAGATGCATCTTAAATGAATCTATCATGCCTGCCTCTACCACCTCTGCTGACAACACATTCCAAATGCCCACCACCTTCTGTGTGAAATACTTGCCGCATGTTTCCCCTTAAACTTTCCACCTCTCACTTTGAAAGCATGACCTCTCGTTACTGAATCTTTCACCCTGGGAAAAAGCTTGTCTCTATTCACCCTGTCTATACCCTTCATGATTTTGTAAATCTCAATCAGCTACCCCCCCAATCTCCTTTTTCGAATGAAAATAAACCTAACCTCCTCAACCTTTCTTCATAGCTAGCACCTTTCATACCAGGCAACATCCTCGTAAACCTTCTCTGCACCCTCTCCAAACCATCCACATCCTTTTGGTAATGTGGCACTCAGATTCTTATGGCATCTTTGTAGCATTAACAGAATAAGAGGAAAACAAACTCATTCACTGTTAAATCTCGGAAAATAATAATACCTTCTGTTATTTCCAAACCACTGCAACGACACATATTGTTTGGCATATTTAAACCTACAGGAGAAGTGGTTGAATGGTGCCTACATTTGGAATTTTTGGGAAGAACAGAAACACTTTCAGGAATCTCAATTTCCAATCAGATTTGGTTGTTACTATGTTTTCTCCTGAAAAAGCATTAGTTTCATACAAATGGAGAGAGACAGTAGGAGGGGATGTTCAAAATGGGTACAATAAGCTGACAGTCTAAAGTTAGTGGAGTTATTTAGAGACCCCTTCTGGTACCCAACCTTTGATGGACATCTACAGAGACCAGCCTGTTATCCCTAAAGACAGGGACGGTGGGGGCGGCACGGTGGCTCAGTGGTTAGCACTGCTGCCTCACAGCACCAGGGACCCAGGTTCAATTCCTGTCTCGGGCAACTGTCTGTGTGGAGTTTGCACATTCTCCCTGTGTCTGTGTGGGTTTCCTCCGGGTGCTCTGGTTTCCTCCCACAGTCCAAAGATGTGCAGGTTAGGTGAATTGGCCATGCTAAATTGCCCGTAGTGTTCGGTGCATTAGTCAGGGGTAAATGTAGGGGAATGGGTCTGGGCGGGGTGCCCTTTGGAGAGTTGGTGTGGATTTATTGGGTCAAAGGGTCTGTTTCCACACTGTAGGGAATCTAATCTAATATATAACTTCACAGGGCGTACTCCCAGGAATATCGTCCCGAAGCACAGTGTTGATGTGTCAGAAGAAGCATTAGCATGGCTGCCTCTAGATAACCTCCCCCCACCTCCCCCCCTCAGACAGTTCATGGTTTATAAGTGCACAGAATGTAGGATTGCAGGCTGGTGAGCACCACACAGTGACAGCACTGCAGACGGGCAAGCAAGAATTGCCCAGGTCACTGCTACTCAGAGGACTGCTGGAGAACAAGTTCATTTGCTCAGCCCCTGATAGGACAGGACCCTGTGTTCTCAGTGATGATGGATTTTGTGTAGATGTACAGGATGAGAAGCAGGAGCGGCAGATAGGCATCCAGACTGCAATGGGCCTCATTGCAGTGAATCATGTAACCATCTACCTCCATTGACACGTTGGTGGTTGTCGTGGAGAGACAGGCCCAGCCCACTAAGGTGATGCTGGAGAATCTTACAGACCTGCTCTCCATCGCCGCAGCCTTTGGCCCTCAGGACAGTAAGCTATGATAACATTGGGCAGGGTACTTTGACGTCAGTTCAGATGTCCCCATCTTGCCAGGAGGCATCTGGCCAGAGGTGGAACCACACACACACAGGTCCCATTGCACTTTTCATTCAGGACATTGCTGGGGTGTTCGGGCTCTGCAACTCCAAAACTTAGAAATTCGGCTTGCTGTTGGTACGACCAGACTATTTGGACAAACACAAGCACAGGGTAGCCCCACCAAATCCCCAGGACCAACTGACTCCACCAGTGAGCAGGTTCCCTCTCCTCAATCTGCCAAACTCAATAAGATGCAATGGGAGGGAGAGAGAGAGAAAAATGTACTAAGGGCATATCCGTGGCATGGGTAACGTGGTTCTTCAAATACTTCCCAAGTGAATTACCATCCTAGTGGTTGTTCATGTCTCTTTGTGGGCCCCAGACACTTTACTGCACCCTCTGGCATCACCTCATGGACATTAACAAGGCACAAAGGTTGGGCTGTGAATGGTATGCCTAAAATATCATGTTCCAGCAGGAGGAGCAATGCATGTACATGGTATTAGATCATTCCAACACCTTAGACACTCCCCGTTCAATGTTCCCTATGTTCTCTATGAACAGGAGTGTAGCTCTCTGTGAGTTCCCCAGCAGTTTCTGTGCCAGGGAAGTGCAACACATGGAGAACATAAATGTTGCAGTACAGCCAGGGATAGGCATGCTACATACCCGAATCATAAACAATGCCTGGGCCTCTATCCCACATTCTTCTCCTCTGAAATGAACATTGGTTGTGCAGTACTTTTCTTCACACATGACCATTCCAAACGTGGTCCTACTGCGCACTTTCCATTTGCTTCACAATGGAAGGCCTTTTTCTAGAACCTCAGCCTGAATGTGCCGATGAACTGACTACCATGCCCTTCCTGTGTGCCCATAGACTTCACAGAGGACCCCTCTCCTAAGACTTTGAGACATGGCTGACTGTTGGTTCATGTTCTGTGTGCTTGGCATGAATATTGTTACCACAAGGTACAGGCGTGATGCTGATGTGGCATACTGTCATATGACAATATGTACACGCCTTTACCTGAGGACTGTTGAGCAGCACAGATAATACTATTTGGTTGTGTGACTGCACCTTTCAGCACTGAGCATGTCAATAAGTACCAGGTGAATGCGCATCAAGATAGCAAGCAAGTAGCCCGGCTAGGCAGCATTGAGCTAGGTGCCTGTCCTAGTGCAGTAACTGAATGTGACACAGCCCTGCTAGTTAGGTTTGGGCTTCATGTCACACTACCAGGATAATGACGAAAGTTCATTGAATGTCAGATACAAATGTCTGTGGAGGAAGGGTGCATGTTGGCTTGTGCCCATGGATCAAGCTCTGGGCCTGCTGTTTACAAGTGGGCAACATGGAGATCGCTTAGAGGAAATGGTGAGCTGAATCTGCCAGGTACCTGCTCAGATTTCCATCTTGTTTTTTCACAACCCCTAACTTGTTCGGCCAGTCGTCTAAGGTTGGAAACAAAATATCAATGTGGTGAATTGGGCCTTCAGCTAAAAGCTTAACAAGCCCTGTCCATTAGCAAGAATCTAACAAGAATCTCACTATGCCATATGTGGAAAGCATTAAAAAAAATAAGCCAGACAATTTTGGTGTCTAGATGGACTTGGCCAGATTTCTTGTCTGATTTTGCAACAGGTTTTGATATAGCCCCCTATAAGATTCTGCCCTTTGTCTTGATTCATTTCAATGAGAGTATTGAGGTCTGCCCACATAGATGCTGGGACAGTTGGGTTAGAATGTGTAAGGGCAAAGGGTTGTTAATGGGGGTCATGATTTGGCATGTTGGCACTAATTTGGGTATGTGTGACAGGATTGGTGGGGATCAGCACAGTAGGCCTTTCTCACAGATTGTTTCTCCAATCGGTGTCCCTTGTGTCTGCCTTCAAACTCTTTCTAGGGGCAGCAGATCCAACCTTCAAGGCACTTTGCCTGAGTTCGACTTTCAAAATTAAGAATACTCCTATTCTGTCCCCTTGACTTTGAAATGAAACTTCAGGCCAACGTGTTGCTGCATCAGCCTAGAGGCATTCTCTTCAGAAGTAGCTAGAAATTTATAGGGAAATCTCTAAGTAATTGTGAGCATCAGGTCCTGGGAGACAAATACAAAAGTAGAGTGTGAAAAAGGACAATACTTTCTCCTTAAAACCTTATTGGTTTGGAATTTACAAGTTTTTTTTATTGCATTGCTTTTAATTTTACTGCCATTCACAGCATCAAGATTTGCGTTAGGAATGAAACAATTCCCTTTGGAAGCTCAATATCAATGTTTATATCTCTTAGTCAGATACAGCAGAAGAACTGTTGGTGAACTGAACATCTTATCCCCATCTCATGAACAGATCAGTTGTTTGGTTTGTGCTCCACACTTTGTCTCAATGTTCCTGTATGTTTTTGTTTAAACTTGATTTTGGAATTTGAGCATTGCCAACAAGCCTGGTATCCATTGTCCACTAGTGATTCTGTACAAGTCACAGTGAAATGTCATCTTGAATCATTGCAGTTAATGTAGTAAAGGTACACACTCAGTGCTTTTTCTGCAGTGGTTTTCAGCAGTGAATGGCTTGCTAGGTGACTTCAGAGTTAGGAGTCAGCCACAATACTGTGACTCTGAAGCCACATGTAGGGCAGACCTGGTTAAAATGGCAGACTTCCTCGCCTGAAAGTCACAGGTGAACCAGATATATTCTCATGACCATTATTAATAAGACTATCATTTAATTCCAAAATTATCAGTGAACTGAATTTAAATTGCCCAGTTGCTATGGAAGGATTTGGAACATGAATCGAATAATGTTCTCCTGATGCTACCAGCTCCTGAAATATGCACTTGACCTGTTTGGTTTGCACCAGTTCAAATTAACTTTAAATATTCTTGATTTAAAGATGGCTGCAATAATGTGTGAAGTTAAGGCAAGAATGGCAGCAGGTCCTGCAGCTCGTTGATCGAAGATTTTTAAAAATAAGCCTCCCATAAAATGATGGCTGAAAATGTGTTGCTGGAAAAGCGCAGCAGGTCAGGCAGCATCCAAGGAACAGGAAATTCGACGTTTTGAGCATAAGCCCTTCATCAGGAATCATTCCTGATGAAGACTTATGCCCGAAACATCGAATTTCCTGTTCCTTGGATGCTGCCTGACCTGCTGCGCTTTTCCAGCAACACATTTTCAGCTCTGATCTCCAGCATCTGCAGACCTCACTTTCTCCTCCCATAAAATGATCCAAACATTCGTCTCTTGCTATGTGCAAATGTTGTTGTGCTTGCCTTCACTATAATAGCCAACACATTTCAAACAAATTCAGTTTCATCTGGTATTTTGAGAAACTTTTGAGGGGCATTGTAATTTCTTAAGCCTCAAAAAAACCCTTTTGTAACATCAGAGTATCTGCAGCAATGTGTTTGCTAATTTTTAGCAATGGATTGTTGAACTTGACATAGCAAAGTTGGATTAAATGGTGGAGGTGTGCTGTTTTTAATGAGTTAAAAAAATTCAATATTCTCCAATCCTTATAAACATTCTTTAGTGCCTTCAGCTGAAGCCAGTATTAAATGTACAAATAGTATGTTGGATATCTGGTCAGTCCGTCTTGGTTCACCGCCTTAATTAGATCCCCTGCTATTAGTCAGTTCTTTCTTACAAAAAAAAAGTTAACTTTCAAGTAGTAAGATAGGATCCTTTGGAAAAAGAATTAATCAGCCAGTGGTCTGATTGACATCCAAAGCGGACTGACAAAATACCCAAGGACCTCTGTGCAGTACATACACTGTTTCACATCAACAATCTTCCAATAAATTACTGGCATTTCTTCTTATTTGCAAAAGTATTTCCTTTATTTATAACATTTGGAAAATTGGCATTTTACAGGTGTAGAGCAAACATGTCGGTCAGGCAATGTATGCCAGAATGGTGATTGTTCAGAGGTTAGAAGGAGTTTTGGCTATAACCACTGTGTACAAGATTGCAATTAAATTTTGTATTCAGTGTACAATTACCTTCCAGATGCAGATTTCATAGGGAAATTTCTGTAGTTCAGCTAAGTTTTGCCTCTTTAAGGGGAACCTTAAAGGGTAACAATGAATTGTTCACCAGAAAAGGAAACGAGTGTGTTAAGAGATTCCGACTGCATATACATAGAACATAAAACAGTACAATACAGTGCAGGCCCTTCAGCCCTCAATGTGGTGCCAACCTTTAATCCTCCTCTAAGATCAAACTAATCTACATATCCTTCATTTTACTATCATCCATGTGCCTAGTCAAGAATCACTTAAGTCTCCCTAATGTATCTGACTCTACTGCCACTGCCGGCTGTGCATTCCACAGATCCACCACACTTTGTGAAAAGAACTGACCTCTGACATCTATAATAAACCTTCGTGCAATTATCTTAAAATTATGCCCCCTCGTGATAGCCATTTCTGCTCTGGTAAAAAGTCTCTGGCTATCCACTCTAACTATGCTACTCATCAACTTCTACACTTCCTGCTTCTCGGATGCTGCAGACCAGCTCTGATTTTCCAGCACCACACTCTTCGACTCTGATCTCCAGCATCTGCAATCCTCACTTTCTCCACTTCTATCAAGTCAATTTTCATCCTTCTCTGCTCCAGTTAGAAAAACTCTCCACCTTTCTTCATAAGACATGCCCTCCAGTCCAGGCAGCATTCTGGTAAATATCCTCTGTACCCTCTCTAAAACTTCCATATCCTTCCTATAATGAGACTACCAGATGTGAACATAATCTAAATCTGTCTCACTTTTTTAAGAAACCTGGGGCAGAATCTTCCCAGCCCTTGAACAATGTAGGCAGAGGCAAAAAAAGTTGGGAAAATTAGGTGATTTCAGGCGATGAAGTTTACAATATTGAGAGTAAGTATTTTTATTACATAATTGGAGCAATCAATAAAAAAAAACAAGCACACAGAAACATTTCCACATTTGAAGTTTTTGCAGACAAGCCTGCTCGATGAATTGAGAATTGGGATGAATTTTAGTAAAATTTGGCTCAGCATCATTTTTCAGGAGAAGGTTTCTCTCCATGAACTTGAGAGAGTAATTTGACACCATTCATCTCAGCTCACTTCATTATGTATAGACAATGCTTCTCTGCTTCTATGCTCAGACCATATCTTGTGTACAGTAATGATCGCAGTCCTTGCTAACACTCAGCCTGACTGTCAGTTATGGTGCCAACACCATACTTAAATCCCAGCTGTATATCAGGGCAAATACTGGAAGACAAGACTTGTCATTCACTATGTGTTGCTGTACAGTTCTGAAGGGCTAGACTGAAAAGGGAGGTTGTCTCTTCCTTCACTGACAGGGAACTGGAGGTCCTGGTGGATGGGGTGGCAAAGAGGAGGAACATCGTTCGCCCTCTGGATTGCCAAAGATGAACAAGGCATCTAACAATCAATGCCATGCCAATGGTCCACACGAATGCCCAGCAGGACTGGAAGAAGTTTAATGACCTTCTGCATTCTGTAAGAATAAGTGCCACCATCTTCCCTCTGCTACATCGCGCTCACTCTGCCACTGCAGCCACCTCAACCAAAGCTCATGGTGTACCACTTCCACAATTGCATACAGCATCTTCCATCACTTGCTCTCATCACCCCAGCCCCTGCAGTCCACTGGCCCTGCATGTGCTCTGCACTTGCTGCTCACTCACCTGAGATACCTCACAGCCTTTCCATCAGTGCCCTATCACGAACAACTGTGCTACCCACTCCCAACTCACTCAGTCCCTCCCTTTGTCTCATTCTGGTAGAAAACAGCCCACAATCAATGAAAAGACCATGAGATAAAGGAGCAAAATTAGGCCATTAGGTCCATCAAGTCTGCTCCACCATTTGATACCACTCAGGAACCAATCTATCTCTGTCTTAAATACACACAATGATTTAGCCTCCACAGCCCTCAGCGACAATGAGTTCCATAGATTCACTACCCGCTCGCCAAAGAAATTCCTCATCATTTCAATTTTATAGGGTTGTCCTTCACTTTGAGGCTGTGCCCTTCAGTCCTAGTCTCTCCTACTAATGGAAACATCATCTCCACATCGACTCTATCCAGGCCTTTCAGCATTCTATAATTTTCAGTCTGATCTCCCTGTCATCCATCTAAACTCCACTGAGTCCAGAACAATGTTCTCAACTGCTCCTCAGATGACAAGCCCTTAAACCCTGGAATCATTCTCATAAACTTCCTTTGGATCCCCTCCATTGCCAACACAACCTTCATTAGGTATGGGGCCCAAAACTGCTCACAATGTTCCAAATGCGGTCTGACCAGAGTGTTATGGAGCCTCGGCAACACATCTCTGCTCCGGTATTCTAGCCCTCTTGAAATGAATGCTAACATTGCATTTGCCTTCCTAACTGCCAACATAACCTATATGCTAGCCTTAAGAGAATCCTGAATTCCGACTCCCAACTTCAGATTTCTGAAGCCTTTCCTCATTTCGAAAATAATTTTTGCATAATCTGCAAACAATGCAACAATATCCTCCATCATTAATATATATATGGTTTAACGTTTGAAAGAGTCCCCCACTACTATCTGAATCATACTGCCTGCAGCATGTGAGTTTTTGGTTGCCTTTATGTAAACACTGGTGGTTGCCAAGGACAGTTAGGCCCAGCACACTCAGTGTTATCCCGAAATACAGACACCTGCACTCCCTTGCTCAGCATCAATGCCAAGGCAATGGTGGAAAGTGGGGCTATGAATTTTTTTTCATGTTCCTCATCCTCAGGAAACAGAGTGTTGCCAAAAGGCACCCAACCAGAATCACCTTCAGGTCCCTCAAAAGTTTCCTCTCACGACACTCTGGAGGTGCCCAACACCTTCCCTTGCATCCAGATGTAATCCCCAATCCTGTGGATGTTGAAGCTGACTAAGGTAAACCTGCATCTACGCAGGATACTCTCAGTAAGTGTAGGCTATCTAGCCAGAGTCACCCTGGGATCCCCTGCCCTAATCTCCAACAGTTTCCATTACACAGTAAGCTCCTTTCACACCAGTTGAAGAGTTAGGGGCTGCACCTTGACATGCAGGGAGGGAAAGGAAAAACGAAACCTTCTGGTGGCACAAAGGAGGCATGATTAAAACTTGATCATCAATACAACGTCCTAACTTCTAATATTTATTGATTATTGCTATCAAGCCTGTAAGTAACTGCCCCTGTGAGTGGCCTTAGCAGCAACAAAACATTTGCAGTCAACAAAAGATGACTTCCTACAGTTCAATTCCATTGAATGATGCTCACAAGGACATCCTCCCTGTGTTGCTGTGGTCAATGCTGTTGCAACACAGGATACTGACGGCGCTGTTGTGTCTGAAGAATACCTGCATCATCTCAATACCATGGGTCTTACAGATCTCCATCATCCATCCAATAGAATTTGCATATCCTCCAGTTATTTGGACCAGAGATTCCAAGGATCAAGCAGCATCATTGTCTGGATGGTGCCAATACGAAGCCCCAGACATGATCTGCATGGAAACCTGATATTGAGAGGCCACCCTTGGTCCCTCATTGGTCCCAATGGATAGAGGTGTTCCATAAAGGGAGTCAGGGGGCTGAGTTGAGTATGGTTGCCATTACAAAAGAGATAGTGCTAGAAAAGCTAAAAAGTCTTAAAATTGATAAATCTCCTGGCCCCGATGGGATACATCCTGAGAGAGGTGGCTGAGGAAATAGCAGAGGCATTGGTTGAGATCTTTCAAGAGTCACTGGAGTCAGGGAAAGTCCCGGATGATTGGAAGATTGCTGTTGTAACCACCTTGTTCAAGAAAGGATCAAGACAAAAGATGGAAAATTATAGGCCAATTAGCCTAACCTCGGTTGTTGGTAAAATTCTAGAATCCATCATTAAGGTTGAGGTTTCTAAATTCTTAGAAGAGCAGAGTCTGATTAGAACAAGTCAACATGGATCTAGTAAGGGGAGGTCATACCTGACAATCCTGTTGGAATTCTTTGAAGAGGTGACAAGTAGGTTAGACCAGGGAAACCCAGTGGATGTGGTCTATCTAGACTTCCAAAAAGCCTTTGATAAGGTGCCTCACGAGAGGCTGCTGAGCAAGGTGAGGGCCCATGGTGTTCGAAGTGAGCTATTGGGATCGATTGAGGATTGGCTGTCTGACAGAAGGCAGAGAATTGGGATAAAAAGTTCTTATTTGGAATGGCAGCCGGTGACGAGCGGTGTCCCGCAGGGTTCAGTGTTGGGGCTACAGCTGTTCGCATTATATATTAATGATCTGGATGAAGGGACTGGGCGCATTCTAGCGAAGTTTGCAGATGATACAAAGTTAGGTGGACAGGCAGGTAGTACTGAGGAAGTGGGGAGGCTACAGAAGGATCTAGACAGTTTGGGAGAGTGGTCCAGGAAATGGCTGACGGAATTCAACGTGAGCAAATGTGAGGTCTTACACTTTGGCAAAAAGAATAAAAGCATGGACTACTTTCTAAATGGTGAGAAAATTCGTAAAGCCAAAGTACAAAGGGATCTGGGAGTGCTAGTCGAGGATTCTCTAAAGGTAAACATGCAGGTTGAGTTCGTGATTAGGAAAGCGAATGCAATGTTGTCACTTATCTCAAGAGGGTTGGAATATAAAAGCACCGTTGTGCTACTGAGATTTTATAAAGCTCTGGTTAGGCCCCATTTGGAGTACTGTGTCCAGTTTTGGTCCCCACACCTCAGGAAGGACATACTGGCACTGGAACGTGTTCAGCGGAGATTCACACAGATGATCCCTGGAATGGTAGGTCTAACATATGAGGAACGGCTGAGGATCCTGGGATTGTATTCATTAGAGTTTAGAAAATTAAGGGGAGACTTAATAGAGATGTACAAGATAATACATGGCTTGGAAAGATTGGACGCTAGGAAATTGTTTCCGTTAGGCGAGGAGACTAGGACCCGTGGACACAGCCTTAAAATTAGAGGGGGTCAATTCAGAACAGAAATGCGGAGACATTTCTTCAGCCAGAGAGTGGTGGGCCTGTGGAATTCATTGCCGCAGAGTGCAGAGCGCGGAGGCCAGGACGAAGATGTCTTCAAGGCAGAGATTGATAGATTCTTGTTGTCTCGAGGAATTAAGGGCTACGGGGAGAATGCGGGTAAGTGGAGTTGAAATGCCCATCAGCCATGATTGAATGGCGGAGTGGACTTAATGGGCCGAATGGCCTTACTTCCACTCCTATGTCTTATGGTCTTATTGTAGGAACTCTAGACAGCAAGATATGAACTTTCAACCTCCACCTCTGGACAGAGTATAGCTCGACTGTCTCTCTTTCCTCTGTATGGCATTCCATGGAAGATGTACTGCTGTGACTTTTCTGCAACTTTGCCATATCATGATGGAACATCCAACTATAAGGTCCACTTTAGAGATTTGCTCCACAACAGCTGGAGGTTGATGTTGATCCTGGGTTTCCAGGTGCACCGGTTTCTCATCAAGTTGTGTGGCAGATTTTGGTGCAGGGAACACCGAAACAACCATTGATTCTGTGTCTGGATCAATGTGCTTGGTTCCAATGAACCTATGTGAGCAATATTAGAAACAAAGCAGCTCTTCCGTAATGTTATCATTCAGCTGTCACAGCACACACAGATGCCATTTAAATAGTGTTGTCCAAATATTGGGGTATGGAAGCCCCAGGCAAACAGCCCAGAGAGATGCCTCTGCACTGAGACTGTGCATTGTTATCCTGATTCAGATGCCTGTTGCTTAAGTCGTTTGATACACATATAATGTGAGAATGTATCTATGGCAGTAATATTGAAAACCTGCCCCCCATCCAAACTGGTCCTGTACTTAAGAAAGCAGGCTTATGGCAGCAGGTGTGGACATTATACTACCTGAGGTGTGATGTGAGTAGCTCCTGGACTTTGGGCAGACTATAAAACCTTGACCGGTGGCTACAAATTGTGAACTGAGGTGATTCTTTACAGCTTATCTTTATCTGTGCTTCATAGCCATTAATGGAATTAATTTGTAATGGTGAATGAAATGGTCAAGACAGCTTCTAGCTAAACTCTTTGTTGACATAGTTGGTTAATGCATGAGGTCTACACTTGGGATTATATGATAAAAAGTGTTGTTCACCTGTACTTGTACGACATGTGCACGTTACCCTCTCCCTATTATTGCCCCATGAAGGAGCTTGCATCACTCATAAGTTGCACCCACTCCCTCAGATAAAATATAATCCTTCCACACCAGATGTGGCAGCAGCCACTTTTACATTTCCATTGTGCATTTATGATTCAGACAAAGATGGAAAGCAACACAGGTCAGGGTTCATAGAGTTGCAGGCTCAGCCTCCCAATCTAGGTGACCCTCAAATGTTCATATCCTCTCCATCTTGCCATCACTGTCAACCAGGAGAAAGTGAGGACTGCAGATGCTGGAGATCAGAGCTGAAAATGTGTTGCTGGAAAAGCGCATCCAGTATGCAGGTCCTTGGACTCCTCCATCACCAGACCATAGCAACACGACAGCTGGAGGAAGAGCCCATCATCTTCCGCCTAGGAACCCTCCAACCACAATGGATGAACTCAGATTTCTCCAGTTTCCTCATTTCCCCTCCTCCCCACTTTGTCTCAGTCTAATCCCTCGAACTCAGCACCGCCTTCCTTACCGGCATTCTTCTTCCTGACCTCTCCGCCCCCACCCTCACTCTGGCCTATCACCCTCACCTTGACCTCCTTCCACCTATCGCATTTTCAATGCCCCTCCCCCAAGTCCCTCCTCCCTATCTTTTATCTTAGCCTGCTGGACACACTTTCCTCATTCCTGAAGAAGGCTCATGCTTGAAACATCGATTCTCCTGCTCCTTGGATGCTGCCTGACCTGCTGCACTTTTCCAGCAACACATTTTCATCACTGTCAACCAATCAGCTTTAATCTTCCCATTTGCCAGCCATCTATTTACTATACATCTCTCAGTTTACTCCCTGAGCCCCAGGTATGCAGTTTTGTCACGCCAAACAAGGCAACACTGTGGCTCATTGGTTAGCAATCACAACGCCAGGGACCCGGGTTCGATTCCAGCCTCGGGTGACTGTCTGTGTAGGGTCTGCATGTTCTCCCCGCCTCTGAGTGAGTTTCCTTCAGGTGCTCAGATTTCCTCCCACAGTCCAAAGATGTGCAGGTTAGGTGGATTAGCCATGATAAATTACCCATCGTGCCCAGGGATGTGTCGGTTAGGTGGATTAGCCATGGGAAATGCAGCTTACAGGGATAGGGTAGGGAGTGAGTCTGAATGGGATGCTCTTTGGAGAGTCAGTGTGGACTTGTTGGGCTGAATGGTCTATTTATACACTGTAGAGATTCTATTCTAGATGTACATTGTGACCTCCAATGTAGCTAGGATGTAGTAACCATTGATTCCGAGTCCCCTGTCCTCCTGTATGCTTTGTTTTTTTCCCTCCATTTTATGGTGAAAACCCCCCTTCCCAATTATCCCTTCTGCATCCCAGCATACTGCCTCCAATCTCCACATTTGACATCCCCAGTATCCTTCCCATCACAGTAGGCCCAGATAAACCCCTTGACTTTCAGTGAGCAGACTCCCTGAATTTACTGTGGTTCACCTCTCTGACTGACAGTCCCCACTGATGAATGGCCTGACTGATCTTTGTGCATCTCCCTTAAACTAATAATCCCAACTGGTTGCACAGCACCTGTAGGACTGGCTGTGGCCCACTCCCTACACTATAATAATATAGAAGTCTGGATTTTGAATGGGCCAGGTACCTAACTGTCCTCAATATGAGACTGGACAATGATCATGATTTAATGCTGTACCCCCTGACTGACAACAGCTGCCCTTGACTCAGCTAAGGACTCCTTTGAATTGTGGTCATTTGATTGAAGAGTTTGCAGTGCATTTGCTGTGTAAGCTGCTGGCTTGTGCTGCAGGTGTGACATTGACACAGCATGGTGACATAAAGCAACGTCTGCCCCTTGGCTGATTATTTCTGCCAGATGTGAGGCATTGTGTGGCTTTATGTCTGCACTAAAAGTCAAGGCAAGCAGTACAGTGAGGATGCAAGTTCGGAATATGATGACAATGTGAAACAACAAGACTAAGATGCAGTGAACATCCATGTTGGCACAAAGTGAATGAGCAGTGAGGAAACCGGGGAAGAGTTCTGAGAATTACACTGTTCTGGTGCATGGGATGAGTGCCTGTCCTTATGCACAATACTGCAATACCATTGCAATGTAAGGTGTTGGCATATTCCAAAGTGCAGTATTGAAGTGGAAAGCAATATCCTAAGTGAGTCAGAAATGCACCATGATGTGGCTAGGCTGATGCATATCCAATGTCAACGCCAACCTTCGTGAATGTAGAAAAGGCTTGGGCACTGCCCATGGAGTGTGCCCTGAGATTTTGGGGACTGCTGGCTGAGATGCAGACCCAGATGAGCAAATGGAGAGCTGGAATTGGCAAGTAGCCATTCAGGTTTCAGTCTGGAATTGTCACTGTCTAGTTTCTCTCTACTACTTAGTAAAATAGCAAACTGCAGAGAAATAAAGCAAGATTAGGTAACAAAGAGATGGTAATGCATGCAAACAGGCATGCAAAGCATGCAAGCATTAGCAAGATTCTCGTCTTGCCGTTAAAATGTTTTTTTTTTAGGAAATCAAACTTTTTTGACCTTGGTTTCAAGAATCTCACTTTTGAGGTCTCACTATATTTTACAACTGGCTCTCCATTGTCCGCGTGATTTAAATGCTAGAAGATTCCAGCCTTAGACTATGTATGTCAACACATAATGAATGGTACAGTGAAGAAATGTATTCAGATTACATGATTCTGAACTTTGTGCAAGAGAATGCTCTATGTGGTGAGGCGGTAAGTTAAATAAGTGATTGTGGCTTGGCGCATGTAATAAGCCAAATCAATTATACCTTCAGAAAAGACACAAAGTACATATTTCATTGAAGCTCTGATTACATGTTTCATTTCTAGATAGTGGAGTTAAGTTAAAATATTTTGCATCTACATCTTTCTTAATGCTTATCCTGAGAAAATCTACAAATCTATCAGTTCATCCTCAGAATCTAATATGTATGTTTTTTTTCATTTCTGACAACAGCTAAATTGATAATTTAAACGCAGAACACGAAACAGCAGAATATATAAAATTGGCAAGCAAGTCTCATTGAAAGTGCCGTTCAGAAGCTCATTTGAAAAAAAAACCTTTGTCTCTGAGAAACTGAACATCAGTATTAAGCAGCAGCTTGCAATTATAATGGGACCTGTACATTGTTAAAAGGAATAAGAACTGTTCTCAAAAACTTTAAACTTTTTAGCATCATCTTTTCATACACTATGTATTATTTTGCTGGGCTATTACAGTTAATCCATTCACTCCATTTAACTTGAGAATATCTTTCCCCTTCCAATAACGTCAAGCACTTGCAAAGCTGCTTTCTTTTCTTAATAAGTTTGAAAGTAAATATTAAGAAAGAACTCTGTCACTTTTAAAAATATTTATAAAAAGAATTCTTCTGGAGACAATATTGAATTTGCACATTCAGAATAATCCATGTTGGTGGAAGATATTTTGAAGACTTAGAAATCAAAAAACTTTGACGTCATTTGGTTAAGGAGCAAAGAGGAGTTGAAGGAATTTAATTCAAGTTTATTAAGCATAAACATTATGAAGAATAAGGAATTAGCTTTGTCAAATTACTGCATAATTATGGATACCTTGTTATGGAAGAAAGGATTGTTGGAGATGGAAGCTATCTATTGGCATATGTAATTACCTTAGCACTTAACCAGTAATGAATGGATTGTCACACATTTTTATTTTATTCACACCGAGAATGTGGGCACCACTGGCTAAGCTAGAATATACTGCCCATCACTAATTGCCCAGAGGATAGTTGAGTGTCACTAATGTTGCTGTGGGTCTGGAGTCATACACAGGCCAGGCCCGGTAAGAATGGCAATTTCCTTCCATAAAGGACATTCATGTTATGGACCAGACCAGACCCCCTCAAAATATTTTGAGAAGGTAGCCTGGACCCTAACTTTTCCTTATTTTAAAGGCAGATGTGAAGTGGATATTCCAGGTGTGATGCAGCTGGTCAAACCACCTGGCTTTCAGCAAAACAGAATGTATTTAAACACTGCAGTTGAAACACAAAGAAAGCAAAACCGAATTTAGAATAACTTAATTTTTGGAAACTTAACTGATCCGACAAAGCAACTTAACTAAAGAGCTGTTCCAATTCCCATAGCACCCCATAAATACACCCCTTGGCAAAAGGTAAATTCAAACACAGATTCTTACGGTCAGAAGAGATTTCAGGGAGAAAAATTAGTCAGGAAACATCTGCTGAAGCATGGAGCCTTTTTTTTGCACTACAGCAGCTTCTGGCTGTTATAATTAAACCAAACTAGGAAAAAAATGCCTGAACTGGGAGAACTGGCCACTCCCCTGTCATTGTTAAACAAGTCAATAAATACTAACTGGCAAGCAATGAATTTACAGAATCACAGAATCCCTACAGTGCAGACAGAGTCTATTCAGCTCATCAAGTCTGCATCAACACTCCGAAAAGCATCGCACCCACACCCAGGCCCCCACTCTATCCCTTTCACCCTGCATTTCCATGGCCAATCCGCCCAGCCTGCACACCTTCACACTGTGGGAGGAAACTGGAGCAACCTGCCGAAACCCACACAAATACAGGGAGAATGTGCTAACACCACACAGACTGTCATTCAAGGCTGGAATCAAACGCAGATCCCTGATGCTGTGAGCTCCTAGAGCCACCATGTCACCCAATGCCCATATCCCAGCAAGAGAATAGGTCTTGCATGCATTTTATTTGGGGTGCAAAATTCCAGATATGTTTGTTTCCATTTCCTACTCTGATGCTCTTGGTAAAATGAAGCAATAAAATCAGATTTCAATAGGATTTTGTCCAGCTATTTGACTACTTCACTTTCCACAAATTAGATCTGCAGAGCTTTGGAGTGTTCTTAGCAGTTAATGCAAATGCAAGCAGCACAGATATAATATGCTCTTCAATATTATTTTTTCATTTTTCTTCCTATATTTCTTGATCATGTGTATATCCCCTGTGAAGGATGCAGTCAACTAGGAAAGCAATAAGTTTCTTAGGTTTTGGCTGGATAATCATTGGGGACTATCTTAAGGCTCAAATTAGGCATCACAGAGCTAGTGCATTCATGAAGGCTAAGGCTTAAGGATCAGAAGAATTTGGCTCTCAGTGTCAAGTATAGGTTCTGAGTAAACTGCCAGGTCTCCAATGGTAATTGATTCAATTTGAGGTTTATTCCACGTAGTTGACCAGCAGAGACCAACTGAGCTTCAGGAATGGGCAAAATCAGCTGGGTGGGACGACTGTCGCTCTCATCTGCCATCAGGAGCACTGTGCAACAGGAAGGAACATTCCTGTTCCCCTTAGACTGAAATGATAGGTTAAGACAAAACTGCAAATGACCCCCTTTATGCTACTGACTAGGTAAGATTGATTCATGGTCAGGAACCCTGCGTGAAACAGGCCAAGACCTGCTCTGTTCTGGATGGCCCAATGTCTGCAAAATACTCTGAAGTGTGCATTATCCCCCTTTTAGTATTTGGCAAGAATCTGATGTCTGATTTGGAGGGCTGCCTTCCCACCTGAAGAATGGCCTAACTCATTTTCAGTTGAATGTCTTTTTGGGAAAAATAGGAAATGTTCACAGAAAATCGTGAGCCCCAGATTAACTATTTCTGTACTTGTTTTACATCCACAAATTTCTATAGCATTACATTTTTGTCATACCCAAGTGTATCATATTGTTAAATAACGTCAAATCCTGTCAACATGTTAACCCATTGTTCAGAAACTGAATAGGACTGAAATCCGGTCAAAGGCTCGGAATACTGCACTGATTAACTCAATTCCTGGCTCACCAGGGCCTGTCTACAAATGACATGTCAGGAGTATGAGGGCTTACTCTCTGCTTCCCTGAACGAGTGCAGCTCCAACACTTATGAAGATTAATAGAAATCCTGGATCTCCCTCCAAACAGCGTTGTTGTAGTTCCTCCACTGAATGGACTGCAGCTATTGAAGAAGGCCACTAACTTTTCAAGAGCAACCAAAATGGTAATAAGCCATCGAAATCTACATCCCATGATTTTTTTTTATAAAGAGTCTGTGATGTATTCAAAGCAATTCTTTCCATCATATGTGATAGTTTAAGGATAAAAATGGATGCATTATCTTTTAGGGGAAAAAATTCAGATGATCTTAATAAACCTCATGCCAAACTTATCCAATTAATCAATAGCAACAATGAACAATGTTAAATGAATGCCTCGTTACCTACACTTTTGTTCAAATTTGAGACAGAACCTGGTACTGCTATGCCTTTTCACTACGACCGTAAGTGGAATCCCCATCTTTTCTAGCTATGTTTCAAAGATGCAGAGAGAACAGCTTCCAGGCTGACCTGGTGGGCCTCCCTGAAGATCCATCAAGATGTTTGTGTAAGGCTTTTTCAAAGGTCTCAAACATCACGTGCAAAATAATTAATCGTGGAGGGGATTGGTACATTCCACAAGAGGCAGAATATCAGCAACCTTGCAGACAAATGCTGGAATAATTCAAACAGATTCACAATATGACACAAAGTCTGAAAAGCAATGACCGTGATGAAACATCAGATTTTATAAAGATTATTAATATCTTAGCAAATACATGATCTTTGTAGTGCACTAGGCAGCAATAAGCAATGACACAAGTCTCAATGGACAAGGAACCAAAATATTGCAAATTAAAAATCAATTGAAATTGAAGGAAGATTTTGGCAAATGCAGAACCTGCAGGTGTTAGATGACTAGTAACATCAAGTTAGTAGCTTTGCTGTTACCTTGTAGCCTTGTAGCATTGCAGCAAATAAATAACACAAGATGATAATTATTACACTTGAATAGTGTTAATGACAAAAAAAAATCATTACAAACTTAAATCAAGACTTACTTCTACAAAGAATTGCCTGGAGTCACTTCTTTCCTTATTCCTAAACACTGTACTCCTTGCAGATTCAACTTGCAAAGTGGAGCATGTCTAAAGTCAATATCATCATTTTTTCTACTCAATCCCAAGGCAATCCATCAGTATGTAACCTTATGGATTGGATATGAATAACATTTCGAATTCTGAATCTCAGAATGCACATTAATTAGTCTGGTAACTTGCTCACATCATAACCTTAGCTTAGAGAGCATTGGAAATATAGACTGGTTCAGATTATTAACCACCTAGCAATAAATGTGCAGGTTAGGTGAATTGGCCACACTAAATTGCCCGTAGTGTTAGGTGATGGGGTAAATGTAGGGGAGTGGGTCTGGGTAGGTTGCGCTTCAGCGGGTCGGTGTGGACTTGTTTGGCGGAAGGGCCGGTTTCCACACTGTAAGTAATCTAATCTAAGTAATCTAATCTAATTAACATTCATAATTAGATCTTGGTATTAATAACCTAGTCTGGAAAGGTGAGCGATAGTAGATTTGCTCCCTCTTTTCTTTCACGTCAGAACTGACTGCAGAGAGATGTGTTTTAAAGAATATTGCAAGCAAATTTAAGGTTTTCTAGCTGCTTGTTCTTGATCAATACTTTTGCATATGGATATGTCTTCGCTTATTTTCAGAGCAACCGTCTCAATTTTAACAATCCAGCATTAGTCTTTTAAAAAGGTTATATTGAGTTTTCACACATTTGGAAGTTAACTTGGAGGAAAATATGATGGTTCACTCTCTTGACTCACTGACAACATCACAAATAAAATTCAACACTAATGAGGATTAAACAATAATCATTCAAAATAAATCAAATCCAATGCAGACTTGGTGTTACTTAAATAAAGATAGAAAATGCTGGAAAAGCCAGTGTTGGAGTTTCTGTGAGAGAGAAACTAATTGAATGGTTTAATCTATAGTGGTCTGAGCGATGTGGACTTTGGTGAGATGTACAGCAGAAACGAATTAGATCTCCAAAGAGGTTCATATTGCATCAAGGTAATCTGACTCATCTTTTATGCTGTTTCCAAGTAGCTAAGCAGTAGAGTGATGTGAATTGATAGGATTAGTGCTTGTTCAACACCATGTTAACACCACAGCTTCCTCATTAATATTCATAATCCAATATTACTAAACTTGCCAAACAAGCAAGATATCCACAAGGAAACCAGAGAGCAGTGTTGGCACTCCTATGTTTTTCCATCTCAATCTATGTTTTGTTTGGTCCTATGTTTCTAGGGTTCCTGTTCAAAATCTAGGTTTTCACACAAGACCCTGTTAAATATCTGTTTATTCATTTAATTTGGAGCAAATCTATGCATTTAGATGTCTGATATTCTGATTTTTTTTTGTGCTGTCAACTAAATTTGTTCCCATTTCATCGTGATCATGCCAAAGCTACATAGATTAGTTTTGTCATCGGATTCGGTGCCAGTCCCAGTGCATGCGTATGGTTCAGGCAGCTGTCGCCATTTTGGTTTGGAAATTAAGTTAACTCGTTGAGTTGTTGTTGCGCTACCTTCGTATAGATTTTTTCACAAGGCGTAAAAGAGTGCTATATTTTTGTTGTTCTGAGAAAACAACTTTAGTTATTTTAAACAATTACTTTGTAATATATTGGACGAGTCATATAATATAATCAAATATGATAAATATCTAGGGATAGCTGAAATTAAAACTGTCTAAGTTTTTCTCATTTTTTTTAAGGCAATGTCTTGGTTTATCCCAAAACAAACTTTGGCAACACTGCCGGCAGATTCAGCTCTAAACAACCTCATTGGCTGTAACAAAACTGCAGACAGGGCCAGGATCAGGTGCATGCACTCCTCCATGGACAATGGCATCTGCCATCCATCACTACCTTCCTGGCTATTCTTTTACACAGTGCATTCTGGAAACACAGAACTGCTTTGCAGGACGTAGTTGCAACTTGCCTTGAAACACTGCAGCTGAGACACTGAAGGACATGCTCCCAGTTTGCAGGTTAAATGAGGCCACATCTCATGGATGCTCACTTGCTCTCTTCGAGCTATTCTAACTGCACCCACCCGCACGCTCACAGCATCCATGCCGTGCCCTGTGGTGCTAATTAGTGCAGTCATGCAGCTTACCTTGCTACTCAGCTGTCTTCTATTTAGGGGCACACATCTTGCTGTGTGGCAGTATGCTATGTCAATCTCACACCCGAACGATAAACCAGCAGCTTACGTGGTACATACAGGGGCCACAGGCACATCCAACAAGTATATAATGTGGAAAAGAGTGTCTTCCATAGACAGGAGCTCTCTGGTTTTGGTAGGAAGGTGTAGGTAGGGGCAGGCACTAAATGATCACAGCAGGCACTGTCACCTCATGAACCAGTGTCTGGGTAGGAAAGGTCTAAGTATATGTACATAGGTTAGTTGGGGTCTTTGAGTAGTGTGAATCTGGTGCGGTTAATGGGATCAACAAATAGGAAGGTGATGTAGATGTTAAGGGATTATCATCATTTGGATTGCTGAAAGTGCTGTCACACTCCATTGTGCTGGAACTCGAAAGTGTGCAATGAGAAGGAAATGGCTGAGAAAAATAGTGAGTGGTTGGAGTAAGTGATACAGCCTGTGAGGAAGGGATTACATCAAACAGATAGGGCTTTTAAAGAGAAAGAGCACCGATCACAGACCCATGCATTGTACAGCTCATAAGCAGGCAGGCTGCCTACTCCCTGCCTATCCTATGGCATTGACCCTATCTGTGTTGCATTTCTCTGGCACAGCCCTTGTTGGATTAGTCTTTAACAGCTCCATTTTTGGACACAGTGGATGCCAAATATTAGGGATGTTGAACAAGGAGTGACAGAGGTCTCAGCAAAATCCAATGCCATGTGTACGCAGATAGTGCAGCAGGCTCTCACTACAGATCTTCATGCATTGAGGCTTGTCTGAGATCATGCAGTGCTGCCAGATGTGTGAATTGCATTTAGTGCCTGCACAGGGAGACTCTCAAATTCATGCATAAAATTTAATGTCAGGAACATTTATGCATAAACTGACGTTTATGTTCAAGCCTATTTCATCCATGCTACCATAGTGATCTCAACAGATTATGTTTGTCTCTCCATCGCACGACATCAGAATATACTCCCTCATCTGCAGCTTGGCTAGGGCAATATAGAGACTGTTGGTCTGGAGATTCGGTGGATGATAATAGAGCATAGGAGGGCAATGTGCACTGTGGAAGACCAGTCATTGATCATCCCCACCAGATTGGCATCGATGGGGGTGAGACAGTGCATGACTGTGTTTGAAATGACTACACTGTATGACTGAGGGTAAAGTTGGGAAATACGCGGTTAAATAATTTAATTAATAATTTAATTTAGGTTTTTAAACAATTTGATTGAAGCACATGTATTTTTCACATACACTTCTGGCGCATGGTTTAGATATAACATTGACATAGCATGATGCCATATAGCAACATGTCTATCCCAATGACTGATATTGCTGACAATCAGGTCTTTGTGCCCATGCTAAACACCACGGCAAGACAGACGAAGTGTGTTCATTTATGTGCTGAATGAAGCCAAAACGTGCAAGAAGGCAAAGCAAACAAAGGCATGGATTCTGTGAGCATCCAAGTAGGTACAAAATGAGGGAGTGCTGAGAGAACAAACAAGAAACCTTGAGATGTACCCTGATCCATTCCATAACTCTAATCCAATCTATTCCTCGATGTCTGCAGTAGTTGCCTCCGAGTGCTCCAGTTTCCTCTCAGAGTCCAAAGATGTGCAGGTTAGTGGATTGGCCATGCTAAACTGCTCCATAGTATCCAGGGTTGTGCAAGCTAGGTAGGTTAGTCATTGGTAAATGCGGTGTTAGGGAGATAGAGTGGGGAGGTAGCAATGGATGAGATGCTCTGTGGAGGGCATAGATGGGCAGAATGGCCTGCATACACTATGTAGGGATTCTGTAACTCTATGATTCTATTAGTTGGGTGCATGTCCTAGCACACAAGTTGTCCTGGCAGCAGCATAACCATGAAAGAAAGGTATCATTGCACTCCAAAGCGCAGCATCAAAGTGACGAACTGTATTGTTAGTGTTTTGGGCATGCAGCATGATCACCTTGTGAAACTGGTATGTGTCTGATGCCAAACATCATGGACTGAGTTGGGGGAGGGGGATGGGATGGCAGTTACTGCCATGGAGTGTAACTGGACATGTTGGTGATTGCTGTCCAAGATGGAGGCCCAGAATAGTAAACAGTGTGCCGGATCCACTCTGACATTCTCATCAGGTATTGTCATCTAGTTTCTAGCCAGCATGTAGGAGTAGAGGAATACACAGATTATGGACTAATAACAAGCAGATATATGCAAATTAGCCTCTTGCAACTCACAAACAGGATTCTTGTCTTGCCCTTGAAGACTTTTTATCTCCACACTGAAAATCTAATTTTGCCGATCTCATCATATTATCTAAATGGATACATTATCGTCTCCACCATAAACAAAACAGATACTGCCGGAAAATCTCAGCAGATCTGGCAGCATCTGTGGGGAGAAAGCAGAGATAACACTTCAAGTCTGGTGATCCTTCCTCAGAACTGATGGTAGCTAGGAAAATGCCAGGTTTTTTTTTGCAGAAGATAGGGTAGGGAAGGTGGTAAGGAGTAAATGATAGGTGGGGATAGAGCCAAAGGAGAGTGAAAAACAATTGGACAGACAAAGGAGTGGATAAGGATCTGGCTAGGAGGGTGAATAGTTGTTGATGGAGATTGCTAGTGGCTGACAAGGAATGGAGTGTAATAGCAGACTATCTGATCACAAGGCCTGGTTTGTGTGTGTGTGTGGTGGGGGGTGGGGGAGGGGTGTGAGGGAGGAGGTGAGCTGAGCTTTTCCAGCTATTTCTGCTTTTGTTTCTGATTTATACGTCTGCAGTTTTTTTTTCTGATTTATTGTTCCACTGGCGTTGGGGTCTGCAATGATTCTTCTCCTAATTTAAGTTGAAAAGTTATTTCTTTTTGCCAACAAACATTTATAATATCTTTGCAGCAAATAGACAAGATTCAGATATTCAGTTAAGGCCAAGTTAATGTGCAGTGCACCTTATGTACTTTCTTTTCTCCACAATCATGGATTGAAGTACATAGAGGCAACTTTGATCAATTAAACTCAGGGTCTGAACTTCACTTCATGCTGATCTGTCGTGTGATATGGAACAGTATGGAAAAGAAGGATGTAGATTGGAAACCTGTTTATTTAAATATCTAACTCAGGTCACATCTTCTATATCCTTCTTTGTGCTAAAATATTGACAAAAAATACAGCAGGGCTGAAATTTTGCCTGCAGGAATTATCTGAGATGCTGCAGTTGAAACTACTGCTCAGCACATAACCTAGCAGTACAATTAACTTCCCTTAAAGGACATTGAATAGAATATACAGCACAGAAAATGCAGGCCATTTCTCTCATTAATCCATATAAGATTAATACACCTTTCTTCATGTAACCCAAACAAGGTATTCATCTATTCCTTTCTCCCTCATGTTGAACTGAAATTACACTTGAATTTTCTATGCCATTTTCTTCAACTACTTTCTTTCATGTCAATAGCTGTGGTTTGCTGGAAAGAATTAGGAAGGTCACACTGTTGTGTTATTATTACATCATCAAAGTTGTCAAATGATAGCCTGGATTTTCCTGAAACCTTGCTCAACTACAGTGTGTCATTTATTTACAAAGACATAAGTGAGTTATTTAGTTTTTCTGCCACATGCAAATTTCCTGGATAATTACATCGAGATAGTGAAACAACTGAGAAAGTATTCAGATAATTCTGAATATCCCTGAGTGTTTGAAGGCACAATGATAAAGAAAAACATGTACATTTCTGGCTGTGCTAGAATTAATGCAATAATAATCTATTACTTATTGCATCCAAATAATCGTTAACAATATAGGGAGTCCCAGAAATTATTTTTCCCATTGTAACTCACATGTGACAATGTTGACAAGCCTCAGAGTAATGCCAAAACTTGTTCGCTGAACACTGTTCAAAATTAATTCAATATCTTGTGATCCTTACACTAACTGTTCACTATTCTCCTTCTACATTCTTGGCATGAGCCTAACACATAAATCTTGCTGTTAATATTGAGTGATTGATTGCAATCATATTGATCACTTCTATATCTTGTGCTACCATGCCTATTATACACCTAGGCAGTAAATAACACTGGATGGATGGATTGTCTTCAGAACAAACAATTAAACAATTAGAACAATACCTGTTTCTAATTTGCTGCCAATGTTGCTGCAACATTTTCTAATTTGAAATGAAGAAAAATATGGTGGACATTATAAAACATCAAGATTGAGGTGCTAAGCATCTAGGTGTATGGTGTCCACCATTTACAAAAATGAGCTGAAGACTTGTTAGGAATATTCATTTTTATTATTTCAGAGTAATTTACATATCGATATTCAAATTTTCATCAGTAATAGTTCTAGAATAACACGGAGACACTTTTTAATTGGAATGAATTATTAAAAACTATTTGGAAAATATAGTCTGCTGAAGGAAAGGTAGTCTATTGAATATAAAAAGGCTGTAAAATGCACCAAAGAAACATTTTTTTCACAACTATAGCTTTAGTTTGTACATTTTACAAATGTACTGAAGAAAAGTGTGAAGATCATCAGAAAGTTTGCTATTTGGAGGTCTTATTTTTATAAACATATGTTAAGAAAAATTAGATGCTGCATCAAGGATCACGTTTAAAATATAATTCTGTTTTTATACCTACTAAACAATACTGTCTCCTATTAATTAAAGGTTATCAGAATTCAGTTGCACAAATGTTCCTTTTCTGTTCTTAATGGCTTTTTATTAAATTGAAGAGATATAGATTGGGATTTCTTTCCATTAGATTCCAGCAATTCTTTCCTGCACTCACAATGCTGGAAGTTCTGAAGAAACTGATTCGACGAGAGTAACTTGCTTTTGTAATGGTCCATTCCTGATGGGTGACGTTAATGCTCAGCTTAAGCCCCTCACCATTTATTGACAACAAGTCCAATATCATAAGTCACAAAGTTAGATCCAATTACGAACCTGGTACATATTTGCAGATGAGTTTATGTTTGGATCTATTGAGCACCATAGTAGAACAAGAATCTTGCCTCTAAGACTTCAATCAAGATAGCAGCGGAATAGGATTCCTCAGCCAGAGCTCATCCACTCTGTCTGTTTATTTTCTTTCTTTTCTCTTTTGTGCTTTCTTTCTCTTCTGTCTTCTCAGCTTTGTCCTGAGCTCCCAACCTCACTGTGGTCTTGGACTCTTGGACTCGGTGTGGCAATCTCTCAGCCTGTTGTAGCTGCCTTCTAGGCCTTGTGGCAATCTCTTGGTGGGCAGTGTGGCAGTCTCTTGGCGGCCCAGTGTGGCCTCAGCATAGATTTCCAATGTCATGATGATTCCAGACTGATCTCCTAGCCTTCAGAGCCTTGAGGTGAAGGCGAGCGAAGTGCGGAGTCAAGGACTGGTACAGGCTGGAGACCAGACGATGGTATGTACTAGGTTAGAAAAATTATTATTCTAAACATTTTATTTCTTTATTTTTCTATTTTTTTCCCCTAAGAATTTGTACTTAAGAATCTGTACCTGAATACCTTTGTACCTAAGATGGCACTATAAGTGATGACTTACAAACTTCTCACTGTACTCATTTGAGTATGTGACATGAAAGCTAATTCTAATTCTAAAGAAGCAGGAGTTCAAAACCTTGGACTGCATCCTGAACAATAATGTACCTTAGAACATAGATCATAGAATCCCTGCAGTGTGAAAGCAGGCCATTCGACCCACTGGAGTCTACACCAACCCTCCAAACAGCATCCCACCCAGACCTACCTTATCCCTGTAACCCTGCATTTCCCATGGCTTATCCACCTCGCCTGGACATGATGGGGGCAATGTAGCATGGCCAATTCACCACCTTCACACCTTTAGACTGTGGGAGGAAACTGGAGCACCTGAAGGAAACCCATGCAGACACAGGAAGAATGCAGACAGTCCCCACTCCCCACGGACAGTTGCCTATGCTCCACATTTGAAAATGTATGTTTTATGCTTTGATATTTTCAGCAATAAAGTTTGATATATCTCATTGCTATACTGTACTGCAACAGTTCAAGTATTTATTATCTACTTACCATCCAATTGATTGGACATCACAGGTTTAGAATCTTTCATTGTGAGCAGTACATTGCCGTGCTGTAACATACAGTTAATGCTGTCAGATTCCATTATAAATAGTTATAGTATAAAACTGCATTGCTCCAGAATTAATGTTGTGCACTGAGAAATCTTAATTTTAACTCCACCATAAAATGAAACAAAGAATTGTGGATGCTGGAAATCTGAAACAAGAAGTGAAGATCTGAAGAAGAGTCACTTGACTTGAAGCATTAATTCTGTTCTATCTCCTCAGGTGCTGTCAGACCTGCTGAGTCTTTCCAGCAATTTCTGTTTTCCTTCCACTCCTACTCTAGTTCTGAACATTCCTGTCTCAAGACTTTGTTCATCTTTTCCCACACTTTGCAAGCTCAACTCTTCCACGAGACGAACATTTTGCTTGCTTATCCATATTCTCACTGAACTTTTAATGAGACAATTTTCCTTCCTCATCTTCCATTCTACCCAGCACTGGAAATGAAACCCTTTCCTCAGTCACTGCCAACTCCTTCTCATGAAAAGATCTTCCCCTAAAATTCTCTTTCCTGTCAAACTACTGTTTATTTCCACCTTTCCCTCCAAGATTCTTTAATAGTTGTCATCTCCCACATCCATCACACTTCCTTTTGCAACTCCTTCCAAACTGTTTGCTTTCACTAAGCAAAGTTTTCACTAAAGTCAGAAAAAAAATCTCTGATTGCAACTATGATGGATTGTGCATTTTAATCTTCTGTGAGACCTCAACTATATTTGACATCGTTGATCATACAATCTTCTTTTACCTGTCATTTCTTGTCCAGCTCAAGACTGCTTCAGTTTATTCCACATCTCTTTATGTAATTACAGCAAAGATTTACTTGAAATAGCTTCTCTTCTCACATTTACACCATCACTGTCCGATTTCACTTCTGCTCATTGTAATTTCTAACAGTCCCTATTTCTTATCCCACACTGTAATCACCTTCAGAATCACTTCCCTTCTTACTGACTTACATGGCTGCAAGTCCACTTGACACCTTGGGAAGGTTACACCTATGAATTTAAATCCCTTTCCTTGGACTTATCTCCAGTCTCACCTTGAAAAGTCCTTCAATATGTCTTGTACTTTTGTTCTGCCAAATCTACAATCTGGTATGTCTCTCTCACTCTCACATTATTTCACATTTGACCGTATATCTTAAGAGGCCTTAATTACAAGCTTTGGAATACCATTCCTAAACAACTCCACTTCTCTTTCCTTTTATGCGCTATCTGAAAAGGACCCGAAATACCTTTGGTCATCAGCCGCTTCAATTATATATTCTGTAAATGCCACTGTATAACTGTAATCCATGATGCTTTGTACGAGTGTATAATGAAACAAAATATAGCAATGACCGTTATCAAGTGGTACAGGGGGTGGTGGCCAAATGCAAGGCTAAATAGTTTGACCGTAAAGAGATTCTTGAAGGTAGAAAGAGAGATGGGGATCTCAAGAGGACAATCCAGACCTCACAGCCCAGCCATCGGAGGGCATTATATGGTAAAACAACTCAAGTTGGAGATACGAAAGAAAGTCAGAAATAAAGGAGCACAGATACCTGATGTTTGTGGGATGGGGGAATGGTAGAAGATAGGGAAATATATGACCGTGGGACAAATTGAAAACAAGGCTGAGAATTTTCAAATTGAAGGTGAGCTTGTCTGAAACTTAACATAGTTGAGCTAGGACAGGGATGCTGGATGACTGGAATGTGGCATGAGTAATGACACAGGCAGGACAGTTTTGATAGCTCAAGTTTACAGAAGGTAGAATGTGGGAGGTTGGTCAGGGCTGTTTTGTAGTTGTCAAGTCTATAAATAGCAATGGCATGAATGAAGGTGTCAGCAGCTAGAAAACTGGGATAGGGTTGATTCAGAAAAGTTTACAAGATGAAGCAAGGGTGAAGTGAGGGAAGATGTTTTTTCTCACTCAACGAGTAGTTAGGCAATAGAATGTATTGCCAGGAAATTTGGGACTAGCAGATTCAATTGAGGCATTATGAGGGCATTTTATGATTATTTGGATAAAAATCATGTGGAGTGTATGAGGGAAAAAACAGGAGATTGGCACTCAGTGATAATGCTCATTTAACAAGGCTGTGCATACATGATAGGCCTCTTACTGCACTGTAATATTTCCGTGATGTTACACAGTTGGAAATATGAGGGGTTAAATATGACACAGAGGCAATAAACAATTTGATTCTACCTCAAAAAGTTGCCAGGGAGAGGGATAGAATTAGTGGGTAGGAAACTGAACTTGTAGCAGACACTAAAGAAAGTCACCTGTCATTTTCTCTGCCTTTTTGATTTAAGCATCCATTTTTCTTACTCCTCTAGTGTTACTGTTAAATATGCACAAATTGCCACTGTTGCATGTAAACTACATGGTAATGCATACTTATAGTATACATAAATATATTGAAATGCATCAAACAGTATAGTACGTTTTACACAATGCAATATAAATCTAAGTACAGAAAAGAGTAACTTTTTATAAATGGAAAACATTTTATTCAGATGTATATATTATTAGAGATGATTACAAGCAACCTACAAGAACTGGAGCTTGGAAACAAGTTGCAACAGAAGGGTACTATTCTGCGAGGCATTAATCTCAATATCAGCTTCATTTTTCATGAAACAATCTTAAGAGAGCAGGAAAATCTAAACTGATGGACTGACATTTGCAAATTAGGTATGAATACATTTGCAAGAAAATGATGTAATAAATGATCGAAATGTCAAACATGCAATTTTAACAAACAAGCAAAACTTTAGGGACCTTAGAGATTGTTGTTGTTCTGTATTCCAAGTAATATCTATTCCAATCTACCTAGAAGGGACAACTTGTTCTTTCTCATTATAATGTGACTTAAAAATATTAACTATGGCTGAACCAGAAAGTCTCTTTTGATAAAAAATGAAAATACAAAATAACAAGATTTTGCTCTGGCAAAATTAAATACACCCACTTCTGTCATGATATTTTTTAAATCTCTAAATGTGAAATTCAATTGCTGGGAAAACTATCATTTGTATGGCATGATTTCCTGTTTCTGTACTGATAGGAAACAAAGCTATCTTCTGGGAGCAGAAGTAAATTTACTCAAAATACAAATAGTAGGCCATTCTGCCCTTCGAGCCTGCACCACCTTTCAATATGATCATGGCTGATCATCCTTAATCATTATACAAGTGCATAAAGGCAGATCGAGCTTGAGTTTAACATGTGATCTGAAAGGTGGCATCTATAAAGATATAGCATCCCTTTGGCACAAAGAATACTGCACTATTGGAGGTGCTGTCTTTCAGGTGAAGTGATTAAACCAAAGACCCAACTGGCCTCAAAGTGTAGTTGGAACGTTGTATCTATGCTGTGGCCAATATATTTATCCCTAAACTAGTACTTTGTAGGAAATTGTTGTGTTTAAATTGGCTGCCTTATTTGCCTACACTACAACAGTAACTACACTTCAAAAGTTCGCAATTGCTTGTGGGATATTGTGAAGTATCCATAGATGCCCTTCTTTTCGTTCTCATCTCACCTCCTGACATAAGTGATCAATACATTAAAATCTTGCTTTATTTTCTCAAAATAAATAACTCGCAACGTGCCAAGTTTAGAAGTTTTTCTCCTTCAAATGCAATTGAACAAGAATTGGCAATATTAAACCATTGTGGATCCAATGCTCCATTCAAAGTATATAAATCATAGGTCAGCTTTCTAATCTGTCCATTCTAACAACTCCTGAACATAGTGCACCTGAGAACCCCTGAGATAGGGCCTTGAGAGTTATAAGTTAGCCAGGAAAGACCTAAAGAGAGAGCTAATAAGAGCCAGGAGGGGACATGAGAAGTCATTGATGGATAGGATCAAGAAAAACCTTAAGGCTTTTGATCAGTATATCAGGAATAAAAGAATGACGAGAGTAAGATTAGGGCCAATCAAACATAGTAGTGGGAAGTTGTGTGTGGAGTCAGAGGAGATAGGGGAAGTGCTAAATTAATATCTTTTGTCAGTATCCACACTGGAAAAAGACAATGTTGTAGAGGAAAATAGATGGGATTGAGGTTCACAAGGAGGAGGTATTAGCAATTCTGGAAAGTGTGGAAATAGATAAATCCCCGGCCCAGAAGGGATTTATCCGAGGATTCTCTAGGAAGCCAGGGAGGAGATTGCAGAGCCTTTGGCTTTGATCTTTATGTCATTGTCTCCAATAATACTGCCAGAAGATTGGAGGATAGCAAATGTTGTCCCCTTGTTCAAGACGGGGAGTAGAGACAACCCTGGTAATTATAGACCAGTGAGCCTGACTTCAGTTGTGGGTAAAGTGTTGGAAAAGGTTATAAGAGATAGGATTTATAATCATCCAGAGAAGATTAAGTTGATTAGGGATAGTTAACATGATTTTGTGAAGGGTAGGTTATGCCTCACAAATCTTATTGAGTTCTTTGAGATGGTGACCAAACAGGTGGATGAGGGTAAAGCAGTATGTATAAGGATTTTGATAAGGCATTTGATAAGATTCTCCATAGTAGGTTATTGCAGAAAATAGGGAGGCATGGGATTGAGGATGATTCAGTGGTTTGGATCAGAAATTGGTTAGCTGAAAGATGACAGAGGGTGGTGGTTGATGGGAAATGTTCATCCTTAAGTTCAGTTACTACTGGTGTACCAGAAGGATCTGTTTGGGGGCCACTGCTGTTGTCATTTTTATAAATGACCTGGATGAGGGTATAGAAGGATGGGTTAGTAAATTTACAGATCATACGAAGGTTGGTAGAGTTGTGGATAGTGCCGAAGGATGTTGTAGGTTATAGAGGGACATAGATAAGCTACAGAACTGGGCTGAGAGGTGTTATATAGAGTTTAGACAATAGACAATAGACAATAGGTGCAGGAGTAGGCCATTCTGCCCTTCGAGCCTGCACCACCATTCAATATGATCATGGCTGATCACCCTTATTCAGTATCCTGTTCCTGCCTTATCTCCATAACCCTTGGTTCCTCTATCCTTGAGAGCTCTATCCAACTCTTTCTTAAATGAATCCAGAGACTGGGCCTCCACTGCCCTCTGGGGCAGAGCATTCCACACAGCCACCACTCTCTGGGTGAAGAAGTTTTTCCTCATCTCTGTCCTAAATGGTCTACCCCGTATTTTTAAGCTGAGTCCTCTGGTTCGGCACTCACCCATCAGTGGAAACATGTTTCCTGCCTCCAGAGTATCCAATCCTATAATAATCTTATATGTCTCAATCAGATCCCCTCTCACTCTTCTAAACTCAAGGGTATACAAGCCCAGTCACTCCAGCCTTTCAGCGTAAGGTAGTACCGCCATTCCAGGAATTGACCTCGTGAACCTAAGCTGCACTCCTACAATAGCCAGAATGTCTTTCCTCAAATTCAGAGACCAGAACTGCACACAATACTCCAGGTGTGGTTTCACCAGGGCCCTGTACAGCTGCAGGAGCACCTCTTTGCATCTCTACTTAATCCCTCTTGTTATGAAGGCCAGCATGCTATTAGCCTTCTTCACTACCTCAAGTACCTGCATGCCTACCTTCATTGACTGGTGTACAAGAACACCCAGATCTCTTTGTACTGCCCCTTTACCTAAATTGATTCCATTTAGGTAGTTGAAAATGTGTTGCTGGTTAAAGCACAGCAGGTTAGGCAGCATCCAAGGAACAGGAAATTCGACGTTTCGGGCCAGAGCCCTTCATCAAACGACAAATTTCCTGTTCCTTGGATGCTGGTTAAAGCACAGCAACACATTTTCAGCTCTGATCTCCAGCATCTGCAGACCTCACTTTTTACTCCATTTAGGTAGTTATCTGCCTTCCTGTTCTTGCCACCAAATTGGATAACCATACAGTTATCCACATTAAACTGCATCTGCCATGCATCTGACCACTCACCTAACCTGTCCAGGTCACTTTGTAATCCCCTAATATCCTCTTCACATTTCACCCTGCCACCCAGCTTATTATCATCAGCAAATTTGCTAATGTTATTACTAATACCATCTTCTATATCACTAATATATATTGTAAAAAGCTGCGATCCCAGCACTGATCCCTGCGGCACCCCGCTGGTCACTGCCTGCCATTCTGAAATGGAGCCATTTATCACTGCCCTTTGTTTCCTGTCAGCCAACCAACTTTCAATCCAAGTTAGTACTTTGCCCCCAATACCATGCACCCTAATTTTGCTCACTATCCTCCTGTGTGTGACTTTATCAAAAGCTTTCTGAAAGTCCAGATACACTACATCTACTGGATCTCCCTCGTCCATCTTCAGAGTTACATCCTCAAAAAATTCCAGAAGATTAGTCAAGCATTACTTCCCCTTCATAAATCCATGCTGACTCTGACCTATCCTGTTACTACTATCCAGATGTGTCATAATTTCATCCTTCATAATAGACTCCAGCATCTTTCCCACCACTGAGGTCAGACTAACTGGTCTATAATTTCCTGCTTTCTCTCTCCCACTTTTCTTAAAAAGTGGTACAACATTAGCCACCCTCCAATCCGCAGGAACTGATCCCGAATCTATCAAACTCTGGAAAATAATCACCAACGCATCCACGATTTTTCGAGCCACCTCCTTCAGTACCCTGGGATGTACACCATCAGGCCCCTGGGACTTATCAACCTTCATACCTAACAGTCTCTCCAATACCAATTCCTGGCAAATATAAATTCTCTTAAGTTCAGGTCCTTCAGCCACTGTTACCTCAGGGAGATTGCTTGTGTCTTCCCCAGTGAACACAAATCTGAAGTACCATTTCAATTCTTCTGCCATTTCTTTGTTCCCTGTAATATATTCCCCTGTTTCTGTCTTCAAGGGCCCAATTTTAGTTTTAACCATTTTTTTGCCTTTCACATATCTAAAAAAGCATTTACTATCCTCCTTTATATTATTGGCCAGTTTACCTTCGTACCTCATTTTTTCTCTGTGTATTTTCTTCTTAGTAATCCTCTGTTGTTCTTTAAAAGCTTCCCAGTCCTCCGTTTTCTCACTTATCTTTGCTATGTTATACTTTTTCCCTTTTAACGTTATATGTTTCTTAACTTCTCTCATCAGCCATGGCCACCCATGCCTCCTCCTAGGATCTTTCTTCCTTTTTGGAATGAACTGATCCTGCATCTTCTGCATTATACACAGAAATATCCGCCATTGTTCCTCCACTGTCATCCCTGCTAAGGTATTGCACCATTGAACTTTAGGCCAGCTCTTCCCTCATAGCTCCATAGTTCCCTTTATTCAAATGAAATATTGTCACTTCCGATTGTACCCTTTCCCTCTCAAATTGCAAATTGAAGCTTATTGTATTATGGTCACTACTTCCCAATGGCTCCTTCACTTCAAGGTCCCTGATCAATTCTGGTTCGTTGCACAATACCAGATCCAGAATTGCCTTTTCCCTGATCGGCTCCAGCACAAGTTGTTCTAAGAATCCATCTCTGAGGCACTTCACAAAGTCTCTTTCTTGAGATCCAATACCATCCTGATTCTCCCAGTCTACCTGCATGTTGAAACCCCCATAACAACTGTAGTAACATCTTTGTGAAAGGCCAATTACATCTCCTGATTCAACTTACAGCAACATCCAGACTACTGTTTGGGGGCCTGTAGATAACTTCCAAGAGGGTCTTTTTTACCCTTAGAATTTCTCAGCTCTGTCCATGCTGACTCTACATCCCCTGATTCTAGGTCCCCCCGCGCAAAGGACTGAATATCATCCCTTACCAAGATGGCCACCCCACCCCCTCTGCCCGTCAGTCTGTCCTTACGATAGCATGTGTAGCCTTAAATATTCATTTCCCAGGCCCTGTCCACTTGAAGCCACGTCTCAGTTACTCCCACAATATTGTATCTGCCAATTTCCAAAAGAACCTCCAGCTCATCCTTCTTATTTCTAATGCTTCATGTATTCATATATAGTATTTTTGATTTGTTGCTGCCCTCACCCTTCCCATCAACTCCTATTTCACTCAACCTTACAGCATGATCCCTTTTTGAGTTTTCTGCTTCATTGATACCGTTGTCTTTCTTGACTTCCCTTGTTCTAACTTTCCCTTCAATTTCCTTCTTAAACATCCAGTTTGTCCCCTCCTCCCCACTACTTAGTTTAAACGTAGCTGTGTTGCAGTAGCAAACCTGCCTGCCAGAATACTGGTCTCCAACCTACTAAGGTGCAAACCGTCTCTCTTGTATAATTTATGCTTACCACAAAACATACCCCAGTGATCCAAGAATTTAAATCCTTGCTTCCTGCACCAGTTCCCCAGCCACACGTTCAAGTCCATTATCTCCCTGTTTCTGGCTTCACCCTGTTCCAGCCCGAGGAACTGGAAGCAAACCGGAGATAACCACCCTGGACATCCTGCTTTCCAGCCTTCTTCCTAGCTCTCCGAAGTCCCGCTATAGTATGTTCCTCCTCTTCTTCCCGATATCATTTGTGCCGACATGTACCACCACCTCTTCACCTTCGTCCTTGAGGATTTCCTGCACTCTATCTGTGATGTCTTTAACCCTGGCACCAGGAAGGCAATACACCATCCTTAAGTCCTGCCTTCTGCCACAAAAACCCTGGTCAGTTCCTCTCACTATGAAGTCCCCATTACCACGGCTCTGTGCGATGTCCGACACTTCCGTTTTGCCTCCACACCAACATTTGATTGACAGACATGGCCGCCTCGTGGACTGGCAGTGTCATCTGTCTCTACTGTTTCTAAAAGATTCAACTTGTTCCTGATAGGTACTTCCCCCGGGGTCTGTTGCACCTGTCTCCTCTCTGCCTTCCTCATTGTCTGCTCTCTTCTGCTCTCTTCTGATATGGTCAGTGTAATAACCACGCTGAAGGTCTTGTCCAGAAAGTGTGAGGTGATTCCCTCTGGAAGGAGTAACAGGAATGCAGAGTATTGGGCTAATATTAAAATTCTTGGCTGTGTAAATGAACAGAGAGCTGTCGGTGTCCATACACATAGATCCATGAAAGTTGCCACCCAGGTTGATGGGGTTGTTAAGAAGGCATATGGTTTGTTCATTTCTATTAGAGGGATTGAGTTTCGGAACCATGAGATCATGCTGCAGCTGTGTAAAACTCTGGTGCGGCCACACTTGGAGCATTGCGTACAGACTGGTTCCCACATTATAGGAAAGATGTGGAAGCTTTAGAAAGGGTTCAGAGGAGATTTACTAGGATTTTGCCTGGTATGGATGAAAGGTCTTACATGGGAAGGTTGTGGGACTTGAGGCTGTTTTCATTAGAGTGAAGAAGGTTGAGAGGTGACTTAATTGAAACATATAAGATAATCAGAGGGTTAGATAGGGTGGACAGTGAGAGCCTTTTCCCTCGGATGGTGATGACTAGCATGAGGGTACATAGCTTTATATTGAGGGGTGACAGATATAGGACAGATATCTGATGTAGCTTCTTTACTCAGAGAGTAGTAAAGGCATGGAACGGCCTGCCTGCACCAGTAGAAGTCTCGCCAATTTTAAGGGCATTTGAATAGTTATTGGATCAACACATGGATGAAAATGGAATAGTGTAGGTTAGATGGGCTTCAGATTGTTGTGCTGACGTGTGAAACCATCAAGGTCTGAAGGGCCTGTACTGTGCTGTAATGTTCTATGTTCTATGTTCTAGTACGGTGTCTTAGTGATACACACTTGAGCTGTAACATCTAGAGTCACAGTCAAAGAACAGGGGAACAGCCTATAGAATGCTAAAAAGGAATATGTGCAATCTGGATAGATGTTGGGAAAGGTGCTTGTCGATTGAAATTATTGCAGAAGATACAGAACAAATTAGTTTACTTATACATAAATAAATACTGTGAATGCTGCAATTCTGAAATGAAAACCAAAAATTCTTTAAGTATGCAATGTTTTAGGCAGTAGCTCTCAGAGATAAAAGGAGTTAATGAATTAACACCACAACAGCACCTGGGATAATGTTTTGCCAATGACAGCCAATTAAGAAGCCATAGCCAGGGCTGACATCCAAGTCCAGAAGGATGTCTAGCTTCTGGAACTTTCCAGCCCAATTAGCCACTGCTAACATTACAGATTGAAGATGAAGGTGCCTCAATGCCAAAGTACCCTCACAGAGTGGTGCATTCCTGTGGGAAAGCCATGGTTATCTCAATAATCAGGGGGCAGAGGAGGGTTGGGCCAGGTGTCAAGTTCGACTCAAGAGTTGCCATTGTTGCTAAGGGATCCTCTCCCTGAGCCATGAAACACCAAACAAGGACGCCCCTACAACCTCCCCACCCCTATCACCAAGAACGGCCCAACAAGGTAACCTGTCCCCTGGTGGTAGGATATCAATTGGGCTCATTAATGAAACACTTTACAATTATCCCTGAATCCACTGGAACTTAGTGGTGGCTCAGAGAATTCAGGGAACTGGCAGTGAACTGCAGGAACTTTTGTTGACAAGCATTCAGCAGCTGATTGAAAGTGTACCGCTGAGATTTATTCCCAGCTCATGTCTCCAAAAATGTCCTCAGTCTCCCACCTCCACATCCATCTCCAGTGATTCAGCAACCATCCTCTGGGTAGCTTTTAAATGTTATGGATTGCAGGTACCACTGATATTGGCATTGCCGACAATGGAGAGCTGCCAACCTCTGATTGACCAATGACTTTTGTGGGGAGTGGCATGGGGGTCAGATAGAGTCACAGTCATAGAGATGTACAGCACGGAAGCAGACCCTTCAGTTCAACTTGTCCATGTCGACCAGATAAGCCAACCCAATCTAGTCCCATTTGCAAGCACTTCACCCATGTTCCTCTAAACCCTTCCTATTTGTATACTGAAGCCTTTTAAATGTTGCAATTGTACCAGCCTCATCCAATTTCTTGGGCAGCTCATTCCATAGACGCACTACCCTCTACGTGAAGAAGTTGCCCCTTAGCACTCTTTATGTCTTTCCCCTTTCGTCCTAAACCTATGCCTTCTAGTTCTGGACTCCCTCACCCCAGGGAAAAGACTTTGTCTATTTATCCTATCAATGCTCCTTATAATTTTATAAACCTCTATGAGGTCACCCTTTAGCTTTTGATGCTCCTGGGAAAACAGCGCCAGCCTATTCAGACTCTTCCTATTGTTCAAATCCTCCAACTTTGGCAACATCCTTGTAAATCTATTCTCATTGGTCAAACTATAGTTATGCAATCATAAGCTGTCAAAAGACATGAAATTATTAAGATTAAAACTGAAGACAAAATGAACCAAAGTCTCTCTATAATTTTGATAATCTACCCTTCATTTAATATTTAAAAATTAATGAAGATCTGAAGTAGCATGCTAAATCCGCCATATAAATGCATGAAGGATGAAAAACTGTATTTAAAATTTTCAATGATTAGTATCATAGAAGGTGCTTTAGATAAACCAGTGTCTCAGTGGTTAGCACTGCTGCCTCACAGTGCTAGGAACCTTGGCTCAATTCCAGCCTCGGTTGACTGTCTGTATGGAGTTTGCACATTCTCCCCGTATCTGTGTGAGTTTCCACTGGCTGCTCCGGTTTCCTCCCATAGTCCAAAGATGTGCAGGTTGGGGTGAATTGGCCTTGCTAAATTGTCAAGTAGTGTTCAGGGTGTGTAGGTTAGGTGCATTAGTTCAGAGTAAAATGTAGAGTAATAGGGTAGGGGAATGGGTCCAGGTAGGTTACTGTTCAGAGGGTCGGTGTGGACTGGTTGGACCGAAGGGTCTATTTCCAAACTGTAAAAATTCTATGATTCTATGAAACCAAAAAAGGGACATGATGAATCTTGCCTCCAGGCACAGTTTCTGTCTGATAAATGAAACAAAGAGCTTATCCATTGTTGAACTTAATTCTTCATAGTCAACAATGACAGATACTGGTATGCCAAAACTCTTCGCAATTGAAATTGTGCCTTGCTTGTTTTACAAACTCAAACTGTTGTACTGTCAATTAGAAACCATAAGTATTAGCATAATGACTCAAACTGATGCTCCTTCACTCGTCAGAGGATTCTCAGCTCAATTTCTATAGGATTTGTGAGCACAAACTGCATGAACACAGTGTTATCTAGTCTGTATTTTGGATGAAATGCTAAGATGGGGATCTATGTGGTAGACCAGGTAGATGTAAAAATCCCTTGGTTCTATGCAAAAACTATGGAGTTCTTCTCATTTCCTGGTCAACATTTAATCCAAAATGAGTATCACTACAATCGGGTAATTAATAATGTATCTGAATGTCACCATGTTTCAAACAACTAGGACTTCATTTTAAAAGTACATCATCAGCTCTCTGATGCTTGGGGGATTTCTTGCACTCATGAATTTTTTTTTATTTTAAGAATCTTATACAAAAAATGTCATGGCCATCTCCTTAACTCAGACTTCCAATCACCTCAGAAACTCCAAACTGTCTCTTAACTTGAAAACTTATGAACTGATCAGTCCCTTAGTGACCATCAGTTCATAAACACTTCCCCATCTCCTTGACTTTCTGGACCATACTGGGGTTAAAGTCAATGTTTGATTTGGGGCGACCTTATCACTTAAATAAAACATGACTGCATTGGATCATGATCTGCCTGCCTGTGTGTGAAGACTTGGCAGTGCAAAAGCAGCTCCTGTAAAGAGTGCTGCACTCACAAACTTAAAAAGTCCTTTATTGAGAACACAGAATTTGATTGAAGGGTGATAATGCCATTTAACTGTGGTACCTGCAGCAGAAACTCTTAATGCATTGTATTTCTGGTTCACTGAGTTAATCTTTCAACTGGAATTGTATTGAAGTCACTTCCCCTACAGTGTAATTAAGGGCATCTTGGTACACATTCAATTTCTACAAATCCTTTTCTTAGCCTGGATTAAACTGGTCAAAATTAATTTGTTCATGCTTTGAAGCACTGCACCGAAGAAAGTTTGAACTCCTAGGGATCTGAAATTTGCATTTGGTGTGTGAATTTTTAAGAGTTATATCTAAATGGAATGCGATATCATACATGATCACTGCTCAACCACAAAAAATCATTCCAACCTTAGAATGTTAGAAGTGACCAATTAAATTACTTTTCTTGTGAAAATGTCTAACAGTAAGGACCGTTCCCATGTATTCACATACATTTATTTATATATATTCTTCAAAGTAAAATTGATTTTTAACTTGCAGATCTTCAG